>NW_016804447.1:6032984-6083468 GCF_001698545.2 Rhinopithecus bieti | reverse complement strand
ATCCGCCCATCTCGGCCTCCCAAAGTGCTGGGATTACAGGCTTGAGCCACCGCGCCCGGCCTGTAAATATTTTCCTCTCCATTTCTGTTCTTTAAATCTCTTGAACAAAAATTTTTTTTGCCTGCCTTAAGATGTTTTCAGAACTATACGGAAGCCCAAAAAGGCTAGATGTTTTTTTCTTGCTAGCCCTTCTTTCCTTGTGGTGACCATGATGGTGAAGGAGATTATGATATGTAACCAAAACACTGGGGAAGAGGAATGTATTTACATTTGGTGGCTAAAGAAGGTTCTGATTCTCTTCTCTGCTACCTCCAGTGCAAAGACACTCTATGGTAACAGGATTATTAGTTTTTAACCTGATTAGCAAGCCTTTCTAATAATAATCTATTTGGACGGGGGAGTTTTCCTTATACAGAGCGTCTTGCTGCATAGTACCCATTCGAGGTGGTGTTTGCAAACCCTATGGAGTGCCTTTCCAAATACCCCTTTCCTTCCCTTTCTCCCTGGCTGGCAGAGCCTGTTCCTGGAGTGGAGGCTGAAAATGGTATCTGCTGCCTCCCCAGCCTCACTTGCAACTAGGGCGTGGACATGGGACTCAGCCCTGCTCAAAGGGACCCCGGGGGAAATCTACTGAGGAGCTTCTGGAAAATGTTTTCCTTCCTAATAAAATATGAAAGAAGATAAGGATCCTCATCTATAGCCGGAAACTGTCTACATGTGATTCCTAGAACTACAGTAGCTCTCTTGCCTCCATGTGAGGAGAAGCAGTGGCCCGAGGATAGTGTGAAAAAATGGAGAGAGATTGGGTCTTTGATATCTTTAAGCCGTTTAATTAGTCCTGCCCTTTGTTCTTAGTTTAGGAGACCATAGATGTGCCCTTATTATTGAAACTGATTTTATTCAGTTACTGAAGTTATCTTACCTGTTATGTAATTTTACCCATAGGAAAAATATGAAAGTAGCAAAATGACTCAGTTAAGATAGTTGAGTGCCTGCTGTGTTCAAGAGACTATTAATATGAGGCTCTGGGGCTGCAAAAAAATCAAGTTTCTAAGAATATGAGGTGAGAGCAGCAGGAGTCCTGAGTAACCACTGATAACTGGATTTGGGGTGCTCAGAAGTGACTGTGTGGGAGAGGTGAAATTGAGCAGACTCTGAAGGAACCCCTAGGTTTTGGTAAATAGGAAGCTGGGGATGAGGATGCCTGGGGCTTTAGAAAGAACACAGGCTGTTGAATCACACCTGGGTTCAAACCGTGGCTTGCTACTCCCTAGTTTGTGACCTTGTCAAATTCTTTGACTTCTTTTTTCTTTTTCTTATTTTTGAGACAAGAGTCTCACGCTGTCACCCAGGCTGGAGTGCAGTGGTGTGATCATAGTTCACTGCAACGTCGAACTCCTGGGCTCAAGGGATCTTCCTGCCTCAACCTCCTGTGTAGCTGAGACTACAGGTGCATGCCACCACACCCAGCTAATTTTTAAATTTTTTGTAGAGATTGGAGGGCATCAGGGGTGGTCTGGCTTAGTTGCTCAGGCTCGTCTCGAACTCCTGGGCTCAAGCCAGAGTGCTGGGATTACAGGTATGGGCCACAGTCCCCAACCCAAATTCCTTGATATATTTGATACATTGAGCATAACTAGCATAATTGAGGTGAGAACTAGAAATAAAATGTGTTAAACATCTGTCGTGCTGATGTGCACGTAGAGGGACAGAGTAGATGGCAGCAGTGGAAGGCGTGGTAAAGCCTCCATGCATGTGGCACTCCTGAATAAAGGGTGAAGTGACTCCTGAATAAAGGGTCAAATGACCTTGGCATGCTCTGCTCGAGCTGGACAGAGTTCACCTGGGTGGCCCGCTAAGAGGCTGAGAGTACAGGATCTGGACAGAGACAGGTTTGAGTCAAGATAATGAAGACTTTGACTTCTGGCTTCAGGAGTTTAAACCTCATCCTGTAGCCAACCTATGGTGGTGACCACTGAGAGGATCAACCTGGAGAGAGAGGAGTTAGATTGTTGCATGGTCCAGGTGTGCTGTGTGACAGATCTAGACCAGGCAGGTGTCAGGTGTTGGAAGGAGCAGAAGGGTCTGATGTGGGAGGCAAGGCAGAGGGGAGATTGAATGATGAGTCCCAAAGACTGAATAGCTGTCAGTTATGGAGTGTGAAATTCAGAACAGATGTGTAAGACTTTCAGATCATCATATCCTAGGTGGGAACAAGAACAGTTGGAAAGATTTATTGACATTTTTGATGAAAGATGCTATATAAGTGGAAAATAATGATGTTACCCAAATCTGTTTGTCTTTTAATTATTGTCTAATTACGCTTATCACTTTACCTCTGTTTGTATATGAAGTTTGATTCCTTTGAAAGATGTGTCCCTTAATAAAATAAACATACCCTTGCCTCTGATTAGATATTATTGAACTCTTTGAGTCAATCCTGTAATATGAAGTATATATTCACTGATTGTTCACTACATGTTTATCCAGGAAGAAAAGCAATCAAGCAAAGTGTTTCTCTGACACAGAGATTGTGGTACTTACAGATGTATTTACAATGGCCTTATTAATAAAACATCAGTCATAACATTGAAAGCAATGAATGACATCAGAGTCATTAAAGTATAGAAATCAAATAAATTTTAGTTCATCAAGTTCAGGGTGATATCCTGAGCTGAATGAGAGACTTCATAATGTTCTCAGTTCATGAATTGTAAACAGATGGTCCCCTAACATTTCGAAATGCTGATTAAGGTAGGTGGACTGAGTCAGATTAATCAAGTATACCACATTGTAAATACTGTTATGTAGTTAGCAATCCTTGGCATCTTGTTAAGTTCACCTTCTTTCAGGCTGGGCACATTGGCTCATGCCTGTAATCCCAGCACTTTGGGAGGCCGAGGTGGGCAGATCACTTCAGGTCAGGAGTTCAAGATCAATCTGGCCAATATGGTGAAACCCTGTCTGTTGCGGGAAGTCAGGGACCCCAAATGGAGGGACTGGCTGGAACCATGGCAGAAGAACATAAATTGTGAAGATTTCATGGACATTTATCAGTTCCCAAAATTAATACTGTTATAATTTCTTAGCCTGTCTTTACTGCAATCTCTGAACATAGATTGTGATGATTTCATGGACATTTATTACTTATCTAATAATGCTCTGGTAATTTCTTATGCCTGTCTTTACTTTAATCTCTTAATCCTGTTATCTTCGTAAGCTGAGAATGTGTGTCACCTCAGGACCACTATTGTACAAATAGATTGTAAAACGTGTGTTTGAACAATGTGAAATCAGTGCACCTTGAAAAAGAACAAAATAACAGTGATTTTCAGGGAACAAGGGAAAATAACCATAAGGTCTGACTGCCTGCAGGGTCGGGCAGGGCAGAATAGAGCCATATTTTTCTTCTTGCACAGAGCCTATAAAAGGACGTGCAAGTAAGAGGATATTGCTGAATTCTTTTCTGAGCAAGGAATACCCTGGGGAAGGAATGCATTCCTGGAGGGAGGTCTATAAATGGCCGTCCCGGGAGTGTCTGTCTTATGCAGTTGATATAAGGACTGAAATACCCCCTGGTCTGCAGTACCCTCAGGCTTACTAGGATTAGGAAATTCCAGCCTGGTAAACTTTGGTCAGACCAGTTCTCTGCTCTCAAACCCTGTTTCCTGTTAAGATGTTTATCGAGACAATACGTGCACAGCAGGACATAGACCCTCCTCAGTAATTCTAATTTTGCCTTTGCCTTGTGATCTTTATTGCCCTTTGAAGCGTGTGATCTTTGTGACCTACTCCCTGTTCATACACCCCCTCCCCTTTTAAAATCCCTAATAAAAACTTGCTGGTTTTGCAGCTCAGGGTCATCACGGTCCTACCAATATGTGATGTCACCCCTGGAGGGCCAGCTGTAAAATTTCTCTTTTTGTACTTTTTATTTCTCAGACCGGCCGACTTAGGGAAGACAGAAAGAATCTATGTTGAAATATTGGGGCTGGTTCCCCAATAACCATCTCTACTAAAATTCAAAATTAGCCAGGCATGGTGGTGTGTACCTATAGTCCCACATACTCAGGAGACTGAGACAGGAGAATGGCTTGAACCTGGGAGGCAGAGGTTGCAGTGAGCTGAGATCGCCCCACTGCACTCCAGCCTGGGTGACAGAGCAAGACTGTCTAAAAAAAAAAAAAGAGTAAAAAAAAGTTTACCTCCTTCCCCAAGGCAAAAGGAAGCCCCATGATTCTTAGGGAACTTGGCATGAGTAAAGCTTCTTGGGCATTTCACCCTTTGGGCATAAAATTCATGTTTCCAAATGATACTTCTGCACACAGGCAGTAGTTCCATAATAGGCTAAGAGCAGGTGTCCCTGAGTGAGAGTTCTCACAGTCTTGTTGCATTGTTAAGGCTCTAGGTCAGGTATAGACCCATGGTTTGGTTGATTGCAATTCCTAGTAAAGAGAAAAAAAGCATCTAGCTTTGACACTTTCGAGACTGCCTTCTATCCACCCCCTACACACATACTTGTTTGTTTGTTTGGTATTTCTGTTACTAAACTCATTTGGATTTTTTTTTCCACATATAATTGTAGTCATAGTACCTGGTTCAGTGGAGTAGATAGGTGTAACCGTGGCACTTTCCTGCATTCAGGAGAATCTGGGATATCTTCATAAGTATGGCTTAGAGTGAGAGGAATATGATTTGCTGTGTACATTGAGGGATTTCTCTTTTCAGTCCATAACAGACAGAAGGCATTGCACTCTTCAGGAAATCATCTTTAAGTCCTGCCATTTTGTTCATCATAGGTGAACACTTTGCTCTTCTTTAGCCCCCTGATGGAAAGTACCAAGGCTGTGATAATAATTGGAGTTCAATTAGTATTGAGCCTGTAGAAGAGAGATGAGTGGAGATGGAATAAATTATAAATCATGTATTTATGAGGTAAAATGCCTGATTTTCCATATGTAATGGACAGTGTTCTTTTAGGTAAGAACTCAGCTATCCTTGGCTTCAAATGATGCTTAAGAAAAAAAAAAAAGTCCAAATTACATGAACCCAGCATCCCAGACAGAGGCTCACTTAATGTTGGTATGCAACAAGTGTATATGCATGTCATGACCAATTACACAGATTCATGAATGAACCATTCTTATGTGACATAAACTAAATCCAAAATCCCTCTATACAGTATAGTTTTACAGTGCTATATTTTTAAAAATTAATAAGAACCTAAACAGTATCTGTATTTAAGATAAGGCTCCTTTTCTTTTTGATATTCCAAAGTCTCTGTTTCTCAGTATTTTATTTTCATGATTATAAAAATGCCACCTGCTTTAAAATCACCGGCTTCCCCTTGTCTGCATGGTCAGGTGTCGAGCCTCGCATGACTTGCAGAGCCTGTTGCAGGTTGTCTATGTTCTTCTGAGCCTTGTGCCTCCTCCCTTTAGGAATCTTTGCCATACACCTCTTTTTTGCCCCAGCCCTCAATCATGCCTTGATTTAGAATGACCCATTTAGCCATTCTCAATTTTAGATAATCCAACTTTTAGTTTCCTAAGTACATGTTCCAGTTTTTCCTTCTGCAGATACAATGTGCACCTTGCTAGGCTCTCAGCAGATTTTTGAGCCACCTCTAAGCCAATTATCACCTTCTCAGAAGCTTCTCACTGAAGCCCCCTGCTTACTTATTTCCTCCCCTTGGTTCCTATAGTACTCGTTCCTTTTTTTTTTTTTTTTTTTTTTTGAGATGAAGTCTCACTCTGTCACCTAGGCTGAAGAAGTACAGTGGCACAGTCATGGCCCTGCAGCCTCAACCTCTTAGGTTCAAGAAATCCTCCCACCTCAGCCTCTCGAGTAGCTAGGACCACAGACACTACCACACACAGCTTTTTTTTTTTTTTTTTTTTTTTTTTTTGTAGAGATGGGGTCTCACTATTTTACCCTAGCTGGTCTCAAACTGCTGGGCTCAAGCAGTCCTCCTGCCTCGGCCTCCCAGAGTGCTGGGATTACAGGTGTAAGCCACTGTGCCTGGCCTTGTTACATTTTTTAATTCTGTGTGCCTCCCTGCCCCAACAGTGACCTCTTAGGGCAGAGCTTATCATATTTCTCGGGCTCCAGTTCTTTCAACACCCTACTCAGTTCACAAAAGATGCCCAGAAAAACATTTTCAAGTAGCAGTTCTGTGTTTCAGGGGGCTTGGTTTGCAACCTCAGTTAATCAGTTCCATTAGCTATCATAAAGACAATTTGGTCTAAGTAAGCAAGCCTTAATTGTACTTTGTGTGCTTTTAGTTAAATTCAGCCTCATTGAGAAACATTGGCTTTCTAAATGACTATTATGTAATAAAACGAGGCATTAGCAATCTGGATCAACATGGTATTAGGATTTTGCTGCATTTTGCAGAATTCTAAATTGCATATTTTTGTATCTAAATCTTATGTATTCAGTTAAACCATAGATATTAATGCCTTGCTAGTACACCATGTGGATTTCTGCTCTTTTTCACTGGCTCTTTTACATTCTAAAAACAAATATTTATGAGACAGTGTCATGAAAGTTTGGGAAACTTTAAAAATGTTAAAGAGCTGACAAAATGCATTACAGGTTGACATGCTAATGAAATTTAAGTTTTTTTTTCCTGCTAGAATTGAGCAATACTGTACATTAACATTTATTCATTGTGTATTTATAGTGTTATAGGTGCTATAAAGATAATAGTTTTGACAGCTCCTGCGTTTTTGTTATTTATGTTTTTTTGCATCTTATATTTTACTTTTTTGAGGTTTCACTTACAGTAAAGTACATACATCTTAAATGTACAGTTGGATAATTGTTACCTATGTATATGCCCTGAGTAACTGCCACCTGAATCAATGTTGTCGGCGCCCCACTGCTCCCTGGTGCCACCTCCTGGTAAATCATTCTCCCTACCCCTACTTCCCCGCAAACGGTAACCACTCTTCTCACCTCTGTAGCATGCTAATCACACAGCATCACATTTTTTTTTTTTTTTTTTTTTTGAGACGGAGTCTCGCTCTGTCGCTCAGGCTGGAGCGCAGTGGCCAGATCTCAGCTTACTGCAAGCTCCGCCTCCCGGGTTTACGCCATTCTCCTGCCTCAGCCTCCCGAGTAGCTGGGACTGACTACAGGCGCCCGCCACCTCGCCCGTCTAGTTTTTTGTATTTTTTAGTAGAGACAGGGTTTCACTGCATTAGCCAGGATGGTCTCGATCTCCTGACCTCATGATCCGCCCATCTTGGCCTCCCAGCATCACATTTTTGTGTGTGACTTCTTTCATTAAGTATTACACACATGAGATTTGTCTGGGTTGTTTGTTAAACAGTTGTTCATTCCTCTTGTTGCATATGGTTTTTAACAACTTGTTGCTTAAATTTTATTTTGGTAAATAAGATTCATTATAAAGGGCCAGGCAGGATGGCTCATGCCTATAATTCCAGCATTTTGGGAGACCAAGGCAGGCAGATCACATGAGACCAGGAGTTCAAGACCACCGTGGCCAAGACGGCAAAACCTTATCTCTACTAAAAATACAAAAATTAGCCAGGCGTGGTGGTGCACGTCTGTAATCCCAGCTACTCGGGAAGCTGAGGCATGAGAATCACTTGAGCCTTGGAGGCGGAGGTTGCAGTGAACTGAGATCGCACCACTGCACTCCAGCCTGGGTGACACAGCAAGACTCTGTCTCAAAAAAATAAAAAGTAAGATTCATTATAAAGAGTAATATTCAGTTTGTGTTAGTTGGTCTGTGCTAATAATTTTATTAACAAGACTATTGGCATTTTGCGTGTGTGGTGCCAGCCTTACAGACCTGGTAGTAACAGAACTGCTGCATATAAGAGCTGCAAGGCCCTTAGGGTTTGCAGAGTTCAGCCACCTTGCTTCTTCACGAGACCTAAGGTTCATTTGATCCCAAGTGCCCCGAGTGATCGAGTTCAGCTGTCTTCTTGTCACTGTTGCTGTGTCACAATTCAAACTTGATTAGGTGGATGTCCGAAGTTAACAGGAAAGCAATCTTGGAAATGTAGAAATCCACCTGGGCATGGTGGTGCCTGCCCGTAGCCTCAGTTACTTGGGATGCAGAGGAAGGAAGATCACTTGAGCCCAGGAGTTCGAAGCCAGCCTGGGCAACAGAGCAAGACCTTGTCTCTAAAAGAAATTAAAAGAAAGAAGAAAATGTAGAAATCTCTAATTAGCAAGACTTGGAGTTTCAGTTATCCACAAATTTCTTTCACTCATCTAGAATACTTCCCTTAGTGTCAATTAAATGAGATGTTACTGACTGTTCATGGAACTTCATCTTTTATTAAAACCTATTCTTAAAAGGAAGGGGAAAATGTAACCAGTGCACATGTTTGCTATGGCACTTTCAGTTTTAGCGCACTGTCTTGAACTTTTGATGTTCCTACATTTAGTTCTTTTAAAGCCTTGTGAAAACCACAAGGATTGTTCTCGGTACAGGAGGTCTTAGGGTAAGTTCTGAATCTGTGATCTCTGCAAGTGAAAAACCAATCCCTAATCTTATACCTTTCTGCTAAGGTCGTAATGATTCACAGGAAGTTTCATAGAAAGGATTTTGAAGGAGAGATTAGTAGACTCAGCAATGGAACATTAAATCCTTTATTGGCCGGGAAGTAACCACAGAACATTCTTCAGAATGTAAGAGACTTCCTTAAGTATGATTAACAAACATAGGGACAAGTGGCTTGTCTTTTTTCTAATTATAAAGCACTGTTTTTCAAACAGGATTATGGTCATGAAATAAATTTGATGAGTACCAACTATCACTTTATATACTTATATGGAAATGCAGAAGGAACATCACAGCAGATAGTCATCTACCTTACCCAGATTCAACAGTTTAAAGTGTTCTTATTTTCTTTGTGTTTGTAACCTGTTAAAAGTAAGTGATATGCAGACATCAGGGTACTTTGTTTCTTTTTTCTTTTCTTTATTTTATTTTTTTATTTTTTGAGATCAGATCACCCAGGCTGGAGTTCAGAGGCGTAATCTTGGTTCACTGCAACCTCTGCCTCCCAGGTTCAAGTGATTCTCCTGCCTCAGCCTCCCCAATTAGCTGGGATTACAGGTGCACACCACCATGCTCAGCCAATTTTTTAGGAGAGGTGGGGTTAGCCAGGCTGGTCTCGAACTTCTGACCTCATGTGATCCACCGAGGACCTCATGTGATCCACCCACCTCGGCCCCCCCACAGTGTTGGGATTACAGCATGAGCTACTGCACCCAGCCTTCTTTTTTGTTTTTTGAGACAGAGCCTTGCTCTGTTGCCCAGGCTGGAGTGTAGTGAGTGTAGTGGCACGATCTTGGCTCACTGCAGTCTCCGCCTCCCAGGTTCAAGTGATTGTCATGCCTCAGCACCCCCCCTGAGTAGCTGGGATTACAGGCATCTACCATTAAGCCCAGCTAATTTTTGTATTTTTAGTAGAGATGGGCTATCACCATGTTGGCCAGGCTGGTCTCGAACGCCTGGCCTCAAGTGATCTGCCCGCCTCAGCCTCCCAAAGTGCTGGGATTACAGGCATGAGCCACCAAGTCCAGCCAGGGCACTTTGTTTCTAATGTGTATCTGCAAACAAGGACTATTTCTACATAATAAAATTAACAAAAGTAATTATAATTTCTAATATTCAGTTGTCCAGAAAATTAGGTAACTGTAAATACAGTTACATTGTGTGTAGTAAAGATAAGTAGTATTTTACAAAACTTGTGTTTTAATTAGGTGTGTGCATGTACATGCACATACATATGTATGTATATATTGGGAAACATGTATTTCTTTCTTGGACAGCTCATTCAGAATTTGTTACAGTGTAGAGAAATTGGGTTGGTATATAGGTATTTGCTGCTCAGTGATACTGCGCATTCTGTGCTGAGTGTTGTATGGCACCTAAGAAAGTGAATGCTTTCAGTAACTAGTAAAAACCCAGCAAAGATGATAAAACAAGGAGGGACCCATCTAACAGTAAACGTAAGAGCCAGAATGGCTGGGCGCGGTGGCTCAAGCCTGTAATCCCAGCACTTTGGGAGGCCGAGACGGGCGGATCATGAGGTCAGGAGATCGAGACCATCCTGGCTAACACGGTGAAACCCCCGTCTCTACTAAAATTACAAAAAAAAAACCTAGCCGGGCGAGGTGGCGGGCGCCTGTAGTCCCAGCTACTCCGGAGGCTGAGGCAGGAGAATGGCGTGAACCCAGGAGGCGGAGCTTGCAGTGAGCTGAGATCCGGCCACTGCACTCCAGCCCCAGCGACAGAGCAAGACTCCATCTCAAAAAAAAAAAAAAAAAAAAAAAAAAGAGCCAGAATGGATCAGGAAGGAGAAGAAGTCCTTTGGAAAGGCCTCATGGAAGAGATCTTGAAGAATGGTAGGATTTGGATATGACAGAGGCCTTGAGATGCTGTGTCCAGAAGGGAATGGTGTAAGTGTTGAGGTGAAACAGAGTCCAGAAATGTGTTCATGTACCACGGTGCTGAGATCTGTTTGGTGGATGATGACGGAAGGAGGAAGACATTGGAAGTTGAATAGGAAAAATTTACTCAGGGCTTAAGTACTAGCAAGGGAAGGAATCCAATCTCCTTACTGAAGGAAGAATCATTGAGCATCTTAAGCAGTGTTTTCATGTGATGGAAGTGGGAGTTTAGAAGATCAGTGTAATGACTTCCTATAGACTAGATGGAAGGAGTAGAACACTGAAAACAAGGAAACCCAGTTAAATTGTTGCCCTTGCTATAGGTGAGATAGGAAATGAGGATGTGGATTAAGATAGATGGCCCTGAGGATAGCAAGGAAGGGTCAATCTGGAGAGAAACTACCAAGCCAAAAAATGAAACAAAACAAAACAAAACAAAACAGGTGACAGTTATAAAGAAGAGATGAAGGAGCGAGAACATCGATAAAATAATTATGCTGTTTACACCTAAGGTCATGGAATTAAGTATAACCCAGTCCCCAAACCCCCAATATAGTATCTGTAAAAACAAGCTTCCAAGCATAATTCATATTCATTCATTCATTTTCTCTCTCTCTCCCCCCACCCCTCCTTTTTTTAGAGATGGGGTCTTGCTGTGTTACCCAGGCTGGCCTCCAACTCTTGGGCTCAAACAATCCTCCTGCTCAGCTTCCTGCATAGCTGGGGCCACAGGCACATGCCACTGTGCCTGGCCATGCCATAATACTCTCAAAAAGTAGGCTAAGGAGGCTTTTTAGAGGAAGTAGCAAGTTATAATCATTAGATATGCGTTTCTAATACGATTTTCTCTTGTTTTGCCTAAAGACTTGGAGGTGGAAAATGTTAGACATCTGTCTTGAGGGTCTTACTTCAGAGTCCTAGTTTTACTGAAAATAGCAACATAGAAGACTCGTGACAATTATAGAAACGTTGAGAACTGGCTGTTGAGAATGTAAAGTTTAGTGATTTTACGTAAGGTACCTTTATACAAGTCAAATTAAATACTAGGTAAGACTGTAAAGCAGTATCTTAGGCTTTTGTGTGGGGAGGGGGGCGGTATCTTTTAAAAATTGTCTTTCCTGTTCAGGTTCATTGAAACTTGATTCTTACGGGACCTCCTGGTATGAATTTGAGATCCTGTTCTCCACTCTCCACCCTCCTTTCTGCTGCAAGATGCATAGACAAGCAGCAGTTTGTGTGCACACAAACACTCCATGCATGTGAGGGCAATGGGGACAATGATCGGCTTCTGTTGAAAGAGCTTAATGATGGTGACAGCAGCATCACTGTTCTTGGCTCTGGAGTCTTCTGAAGAACCCGCCTATCTGGGGTATGTTAGGTTTGATAAACCATGGCCAACACTTATAGCATTTACTCTGTACAAGACCCTATCATGAATTCCTGTAATCCTCACAGTCACACTGTGAACTAGTAGATACTGCCGTCCTCATTTTACAGATGAGAAAATTAAGGCATAGAGAAAGTAACTTGCCCAAGATGAGGTAATTCACATGGCAATGCTGAACCTAGGCAGTCTGGCTCTGAAATCTGTGCCTTGAACCACTAGCTTGTGCTACCACCCTGGAAGCAAACCTTTATTTAGGATACATGGCTGTGGAATCAGAGCTTTCCCATGAGGTCTGAGCTGCCTGGTTGCTGCGAGTGTTGTGGGTGGGTCCTGGAAGTCTGTTGCCTGTGTTTTGGAAATACAGCCAACCCAAATATAGACTTAGTAGTTCTAAGAAGGGTCATGGTACAGTGTTTATCTTTAAAATCACAGTCCACTGTTCTTTTTTTTTTTTTTTTTTTTTTTTTGTCATTTCTTTTATCTCAGATCACAAAACAGTATGATCTTAGAGGAGGACTGTTCTCTGCCTGAAACACGAATCTTTGGAGCCTTTAAACGTCTGTGGCTGTGGGAGAAGAAAGCCTCCTCTTATTGATAGCAGAGCATTTAATGACTGTAGAACCTGCCGGAGCTTTAGCCAAAGAGAGAGTTTATGTATAAGCCGGCCTTGAGGATCTTTGGTAGTGGGTAAAACAGAAGTTACCCACATTTTTTATTATGCAAGGTATCTTGGGATTGAAGCTCGTTTCTTTCCTGTTTATGAATGTCAAATTGAGAACATCTCCAGTAATTGCCCTGTGGCACCAAGGAGTCTAAAGGAGTCTGTATCTGCTCTTCTGGTTTCTCTATCATACATATTTTTCACATTTGCAGTATTTAATGGTAACACAATGGTTTGAGTAAACTAAGTAGATTTGAGGGGTTTTAGGGGTTATAGGAAACAGGTATATGTAGGGTAAATGGTTTGGCATACACAGAGCTCAAGAAAAGGTAGGATATTCCTGGAGCCAGGTGCACCTGCACTGGAAGGAATCACACAGCTCTGCCACTTACTAGCTTTGAGTCACTTTTCTGAGAAGATGGGAGTTTTAATTCTAATATCAGATTCTTGAAAGGAAAATAAAATAAGGTGCCAAAACCATTTAGAAAATTATTTGNTATATGTAGGGTAAATGGTTTGGCATACACAGAGCTCAAGAAAAGGTAGGATATTCCTGGAGCCAGGTGCACCTGCACTGGAAGGAATCACACAGCTCTGCCACTTACTAGCTTTGAGTCACTTTTCTGAGAAGATGGGAGTTTTAATTCTAATATCAGATTCTTGAAAGGAAAAATAAAATAAGGTGCCAAAACCATTTAGAAAATTATTTGATGCTGATGAGTCCTTAGTAACTGGTGGCTTCTCTTTTCTGATAAACTTGAATGATCCCGGCAAGATTCTGTCCTCTCTTGAGCCATTCTTCTTGAGGCCTGCTTGTGTCCTTTAAACAAGTCGTTGCCTTCTTGGACTTTGGAGGGTGAAAGGAGTCCTTCATTTCTGTGTTCCTGTTCTATCAAATTGTGATTTCCTAAGGGACAAGAAACTACATTTCAGAACCTTGCTGCTGCATTAGAGAAATTATTTTATTTTTATTATTTATTTATTTATTTACTTTTTGAGACAGAGTCTTGCTCTGTCGTCCAGGCTGGAGTGCAGTGGCGCGATCTTGGCTCACTGCAACCTCCGCCTCCCAGGTTCAAGCGATTCTCCTGCCTCAGCCCCCTTGGGTAGCTGGGATTATAGGCATATACCACCACACCTGGCTAGTTTTTGTATTTTCAGTAGAGACGGGGTTTCACCATGTTGGACTAGGCTGGTCTCAAACTCCTGACCTCAGGTGATCCACCCGCCTCCTCCCAGAGTGCTGGGATTACGGGCGTGATCCACTGCACCTGGCCTGAGAAATTATTTAAGACTGCTTCCTTATGCCATCACAAATAGTGGATTGAGTCAGAACATATGGGTGTGTCCAAAGGAGGAGGCACCTGAGCTGTCTGCCACAGTTACAATGGTCCCCCCAGGGAAAAGGTCCCTTAGGGAGGAAAGGATCACACCTGCATATTCTGAAAGTGGGAGATCTTAATTATTTTTTTCTTTTCTTTTCTTTTCTTTCTTAGAGACAGAATCTGGCTTTGTCGTCCAGGCTGGAGTGCAAGGGAGCAATCATAGTTCACTGCAGCCTGAAACTCCTGGGCTCAGTCAGTCCTCCTATCTCAGCCTCCTGAGTAGCTGGGACTACAGGCATGCCACCATGCCTGGCTCATTTTTTTTTTTTTTAACAGGGACAGGGACTTACTATGTTGCCCAGGCTGGTCTCAAACTCCTGGGCTCAAGTGATTTTCCTGCCTCTGCCTCCCAAAGTGCTGGGATTATAGGCATGAGCCACCATACCTGGCAATATTTATCATTTGGTAAGTGATCACCTATATTCTGCTTGGAGCAGTGAAGAGCCATGAAACACATCAGTTTCATATTTGACCTCTCACATGTGTCACAAGCCATGAACCATTCACAGTCTGGTCTGTTTTGAAAGCAACCCAACACAACCTCAGTTGCAGGTTCTTCTTGATCTCATTGCAAACAGCTGAGCAAATGTAAACAACTAGGGCAGCCACTTGTCCCTAAACAACTGGCTGCCCTAGTTGGCTGCTAATCAACAACTGATTCAGTTAATAAGAACTAAGGTCCTATTGAGGAAAGAGTGTGGAGCAGACACAGGTGGCCTAGTAGATGATAGATGATCCTTCTCTCCAAGGAGGCATCCAAATGTTGGAGAAACAAATGTGTTATTCAAACACATGTCATACCTAGAAAAATAAGCACTGTATGAGGAATCAGTGCAAATAGGGGGAAGCACAAAGGAAGCAGTCAATACTAGCTGGGCGTGGGGGTGGGAGAACCTTTGTGAAAGAGACATGTTTGACTTGGTCCTTGAAAGGTGAATTGGGAAGGAGACCAAGCTAGGGTGAGGAACAAACACAGAAAGAGCAAAGTGCATGCAGTGTTCAGGTGTGACTGGCTCGTCACACACATGGAATAAGATGGAGGTTAAAAACTAGACTTTGGTACAAATCCTGGCTCTGTGTCTTCTTAGCTGTCACCATAACTTTTTGATGCCTCCCACTTTCAAATCTGCAAGGCAGAGCTAATGACATGGAGATAGGAGGCTTAAAGGAGGGTGTATATAAAGGTCCAGCCTTACCCTAGGGGCTGTACATAAATGTGCTTAAAACATCATGGTGGATGGATCTGCTGGAAAATGACTAGGATAGAACCCTGATCAAGAGAGCCTTAAATTCTTTGTTAAGTATTTCACACTTTAGGGAACATTAAAGATCTTTGGGAAAGAACAGGGTATAATCTGATTTATCTTTTGAAAAGATGATTTTATTCAACTCAGGGAAATCAGAGTTTTTATATTGATGGCCTCATTTGAAGGCCGAGCACAACTTCAAAGTAAGGCTGTTTTTCCATGCCAGAAATAAATGCTGTACCAAAATATTGATTGAATGTACTTATCATGAACTTTTTTTTTATTTAAGTGGAATGCTATATTATTTTGATACAACTAAAGGCAGCTTTTTAGTTCTAATTGCCATTTGGTGATGATACTGCTGGCTTATATAAGAAAAATAAAACTGCGCAAAATTAGCTTCAGCATTGCAAAGGGAAAGAAATGACTGTTGATCGGTTTTTCTTCTACTCTTGAAAAGCTACTTGTTTCTAAGCCTTGTCTGATAGCTAGTAGTAGTCTGATCCATTTGTAAGAAAATTCTATACTGCAAATCATCCAGTATATATGTTTTTCCCCCCAGTATTTGTTATACTACCAAAAATAAATGAAACCCTCACCCTCAGAGAATAATTTAATTATGAGGCTTGCATATGCTTTGGGAATGCACTTTGGGGCTCCAGTACCAAACACTATTTCCTGGCTTAGTCTTACATAGCAGCTTTTCAAAGGACATGAGCCAATTTGTGACCATTATGTGGCTTTCTCTGGATGCCCTAGGAATGGGGATGGGGAAGCAGTGGTGCAGGTTCATGAGCTGGGTATGTTTGACCACATTCCCCCTATGAAACATAGGAGTGCTGGTATAGTGTTCATCTCCAGGCAAGATGACATACCTAGCCTCTTAATAAGCAGGTTAAAGTATACCCACCTCTTTCCACTAAGATTAAGACACATGGAAGATACAGTTAGAGTAATGCTAATATCCAAAAGTCAAAAAAGGAGGGGAAAACAAATAGGCTGATCACCAGATCTAACTGAGTTACTCTAAGTTTGATTCTAAATTTCCTAGCATCCAAGGCAAAAAGGGAAACAATTATTGTTATCTGATAGATAATACTGCACACCCTTGTTATATTCACTTATTTATCTAGGAAACTATACTCTAGGAAACAAATTACTTTCCCTCTTGTGCAGGGTACCTATAGTGAACACAGCATGGTCTGATAGAGCTCGTTCAGGCTGGAGATGCCAAAAGACTCTGCAAGACAGGTGCTGGATTTGTAACTGTTGTTTAGAAACTTACACAAAGTACAGGTCCCTTCCAAGAAGACCCACCCTGCGTGTTTTAGGGGTAAGTGAGGTGGTGAATGAATGTGATGGGAAATGGAGAAGACTGGGCCGCCAGGGCACGGCAGTAGGCAGACCCTCTGCTCCCAGGCTTGGCCTCTTTTCTCTGTTCTCTAAGGGCCTCAGAGACTCGTTTTTCCTGGGGGCGGTTCTCCCGGAGTAAACGTGGTATTCCCACATCCCTTTCCTTCCTGGCTTCCCCTCTTCCTGGGGAGGTTTTACTGACAGACACTGCCAGAAACCTATGGGAATGAACAAGCATGGATGGGAAATTTTCCAGAACTGCCCCCCAAAAGACCTTAAGTTTAGTGCCCAGCAGCTCTTGCTCACCCCTTTTCTCCTTCTCTTCTGAGTTAGGAACTAAAAGCTTCAGTGGACATTTGTTGTGTATTTAGTCCTAAAATTAGGCCTGGTTCTACCAGACACAGTGGCTCACGCCTGTAATCCAACACTTTAGGAGGCTAAGGCGAGAGGATAGCTTGAGCCCAGGAGTTGAAGGTTGCAGTGAGCTAGTGATTGCATCATTGCACTCCAGCCTGGGTGACAGAGTGAGAGACCTTCTCTCTCTCTCTCTCTCTCTCTCTCTCTCTCTCTCTCTCTCTCTCTCTCTCTCTCTCTCTGTGTGTGTGTGTATTTAATTTAAAAGACATGGTTCTTAGTTCCCAGGCCTGGAGAGGTAAGGGGCAGATATTAAATGCACACTTCCCTTTCCCAAACTTGCTCGTTTTCAAGGTACACGGGGTCCCCCAGACTCCCTGCTTCTCTTAGAAGTTGCCTTTTTTGGGTATTGCCTCATATCTCTCCACAGTTTCCTCCCCAGGGACTGTGGCTGTCCTTGCCCTGCAATTGGTGCTCATTTAAGGTAGGTCTATTTTTATCACCATAGCTTTCCCTTCTACTTCTCAAAGGACATTCTTGCTGAATCTGGCCTTTCTCTCCCTTTAATTTAATTCTTACGTAGATTTAGTACGTAGAAATCTTTACCAGGTCAGACTAATTTTGTAAAGGGTTAGTTTGTATTTATTGGAAGTGTGATTTATAAGCTATTTTGAAGAAAGATACATTTTTTAAGTGCATGTAACTCAAAGTAGATTACCACTGTTGCCTGATAGAGGCTTAATGAGAAGATAATTATTTCTAATTACAGTATCAAGTGTTTGTGAGTGCTTGAGGATGCTTGAAGAATTTGTTTTTGAGAATCTTAAACACTGCCTAATCTCCTTTATACTATTAATTTGCAGTGTCTGGAGAAAGGATTGGGCCATTAAAGATATGTGTATTCTAGCCCCTGTTCCAAATGATCCCTAATTTCAGAGTAACAAGATTTTACTTTACCTGCTCTCAGGAAATAGAATTCTTCTTCTTCTTCTTCTTTTTTTTTTTTTTGAGATGGAGCCTGTTGTCCAGGCTTGAATGCAGTGGCATAGTCTTGGCTCACTGCAACCTCTGCCTCCAGGGTCCAGGTGATTTTCCTGCCTCGGCCTCCTGAGTAGCTGGGATTATAGGCACCTGCCACCATGCCTGGCTCTTTTTTTTTTTTTTTTTTTTTTTTCCTTTTTTCTTTTGAGACAGAGTCTTGCTCTGTCACTCAGGCTGGAGTGTAGTGGTGCGATCTCTGCTCGCTGCAACCTCCACCTCCCAGGTTCAAGCAATTCTCCTGCCTCAGCCTTTTGATTAGCTGGAATTACAGGTGCCTGCCACCATGCCCGACTAATTTTTGTGTTTTTATTAGAGACGGGGTTTTGCCATGTTGGCCAGGCTTGTCTGGAACTCCTGAACTCAGGTGATCTGCCCACCTCGGCCTCCCAAAGTGTTGGGATTACAGGCGTGAGCCACCGCGCCTGGCTGAAGATAATTATTTCTAATTACAGTATCAAGTGTTTGTGAGTGCTTGAGGATGCTTGAAGATTTTGTTTTTGAGAATCTTAAACACTGCCTAATCTCCTTTACACTATTAATTTGCAGTGTCTGGAGAAAGGATTGGGCCATCAAAGATATATGTATTCTAGCTCCTGTTCCGAATGATCCCTAATTCCAGGGTAATGAGATTTTACTTTACCTGCTCTCAGGAAATCGATTTTTTTTTTTTTTTTTTTTTTTTTTTTTTAAGCTGGAGCCTGTTGTCCAGGCTCGAATGCAGTGGCGCAATCTTGGCTCACTACAGCCTCTGCCTCCGGGGTCCAAGTGATTCTCCTGCCTCAGCCTCCCGAGTAGCTGGGATTACAGGCACCTGCCACCATGCCCAGCTCTTTTTTTTTTTTTGCATTTTTAGTAGAGACAGGGCTTCACTATGTTGGCCAGGCTGATCTCGAACTCCTGACCTCAAGTGGTCCACCTGCCTCAGCCTCCCAAAGTACTTAGATTACAAATGTGAGCCACTGCGCCTGGCCAGAAATAGAATTCTTGAGGCTACAGAATTTCTTTTGTCAGTGATGCCAAGAAAGGAAGAAGGGGGGATGGGAGGAATAAAACCTTTATGGCAAAACTATTGACTCAGTTCCCGTGCCGTACACGGTGCACTTATTTAAAGTCCGGAGTGTGCTATTGTCAAACTTGAACTATGAAAGGAAATGTTCCTTGTCTAAACAAATTAGAATAAACACTATACTAAGACACTCTCCTAATAAAATGTCCTTCTGGATACCATATGAAGATCCTTAAGATTTTTTCTCTCCAGTACACCATGGGGAAAGTGCAGCTTTCTTCTAGCACATGTAGGTATTGAATATTCTGTGTAGGTGTCCCATGAAGGTATTAATATGTTTCTGGTAACAGATGACAAGGAGCCTTATCCAGCCTCTGGAGTTATTTTTCCAGTATAGGTTAGCTCTGTTAGCAAGGATGCGGGGATCCGGTGGTTCAGTTAGCTTCCCTGGGTTCCGTGTTCACTGACTCTGACTAGACATTTTGCAAGTGCATGTCAAATGTGACCCCAGGATAGCAAGAGGGAGATGGACTAGTGATGTCATATGTATATATTTAGAGACAGGGTCTCCCTGTGTTGCCCAGGCTGCCAGGCTGGAGTGCAGTGGCGCGATTCGTGTTCACTGCAACCTCCGTCTCCCAGGCTCCTGACACTCCTGCCTCAACCTCCCAAGTAGTCAGGATTACAAGTCATGCCACCATGCCTGGCTAATTTTGGGTTTGTTTGTTTCTTTTGGTAGAGACAGGGTTTCATCATGTTGTCCAGGCTGGTTTCGAACTCCTGGGCTCAAGCAGTCTCCCCTCCCAAAATGCTGAGATTACAGGTGTGAGCCACCGCACCCAGCCACTGTATCTTATGTATTTCTTTTTTCTTCTTCTTCTTACGAGGAAATACCAATTTTAATTTAAAGAAAAAAAATCAGAAATTGTGAGAATAATAGAGCAAGACAAGTCCTGAAAAAGAGCTCTGCATCTTGATGGTCATTATTTATTGGAAGAGCTTTAGAAAAATTAAAATGCCATTTAGCTTAAGAAGTTGTGAATTATCTGCAAATCAATTCATTTCAGGAGTGGGAGAATCCCCAGAATTATTTCTTAATATCAGAATGTATGCAGGTTTCTCTTTTGAATGTCTTACACATTTAGAAAGGGTACTCTACAAAGTCTCCTATTTTCCATACAGGACAAATTGTTTCAGCCAACTGTTAGTGGAGGGGCAGCCAGCACAACCATCTCCCTGGACAAACAGCATTGGAATATTCTGCTTCCTTGATTTATATATCTCTTCATATGTTTCTTCATCAATTTTTATAGTAGTCACAGTTTCTTCCTCATCTTCCAAGATCATATTTAAATGTTGATCATAAGCATGTGCTCTACTTTGAAGCTCTCAGTCATTTCTCATTTGCACATAAACTCGCTCATCTAGGCTGAGCCCAATAACCTCCAGGGGCTCCTCTCCAGTGTTGGTAGTTTGTTGCTGGTCCGCATCGTCTGACATGCTTCAAACCCTGCGCCCTCTCCCGCCTCTCGCGAGAACACGCGAGCAACTCCAGTCTCTGGAAGCATGAGGACACAACCCTTCTAGTTTCTGATAGAAAAGCTCCTGTTCTTTTGGGAGAACACACAAAGGTACCCCGCTGTGGGGCCATGCTGAGCAGTACCTCAGTCTCCCAGCTGTATCAGCCAGTATAGAGAAGGGCACCCTCCCTTCCCTCTAGGCAGATCAGGGTTTTTCTGCTGTTTGCCTTTTCCCACGTGGGCAGGTATGAACCCCTCACTCCCTAGGCCCTTAGGGACAGGGGTTCTTTCTCCAGAGGTCCTTTGTCTTTTATTTTTATCTTCTGCTTTTATTTCATTCTCTCTCTTAGTGATTATAAGTGCGTAGGCATTGTTCCAATACTAGCAGTAAGCTTTTTTTTTTATCTTCATAAAGTTATTTGGACCAAATCACTGTTTATGTTTTAGAATAGGGACCCAAGTGGATCACTTGAAGCCAGGAGTTCAGGACCAGCCTGGCCAACATGGTGAAAGCCCGTCTCTTCCAAAAAAAAAAAAAAAAATTTAGCTGGGCGTGGTGGGACTCACCTGTAATCCCAGCTTCTCGAGAGGCGGAGACAGGGGAACTGCTTAAACATCGGAGGTTGCAGTGACCCGAGATCGCAACACTGCACTCCAGCCTGGGTGGCAGAGAGAGACTCTGTCTCAAAAAAAAAAAAAAAAAAAAAAAAAAAAAAGCGGATTTTATAGACCGTATCAAACCTGATTGGTGTGGCTCCAGGAAGCTACACCAGTGCTGTGGACACAAAGTTACATCCATGATTATTTCAAGTTCAGCCTGAGGGAGAATTTTCTGACAGAGTAGTCTAAACCAAGCCCAGATTATCCATACAATGGATGACCATGTTAAGGGCATTACAGAGGTTCTCACAGGATCTGGGGCTGAGCTGGTACAAATCTTGCTAAGTCTTGCATATTTCATAAACCTGAGTTGAGCCCCACCTAAGCTATTTATTATTCATGGACTTCAAGAAACATACCCTTTACAAGCCTTGGGTTTTTCATAAAAGCCTTGGTGTGAAGAATATATGAATGCATAAAAAAGTCTTTAGCGCAGTGCCTGACTCACAATAAAAGTATTCAGTCATTGTTAGGCAGGTAGGCACTGGAGACAGACAGCCTGAATTTCCAGCCTGGCTCTGCCGGTTACTGGCTGTGTGCCCCCAGGCAATTTACTTAACTTCTCTGTGACTAGTTTATAAAATAGTAATAATAGTAGAACCTACCTCAGAGAGTTTTTAACAATTAAGAAAGGTACTACACGTGTCACTAACATATTTTACCTCCTGGGCTTGTAATAGGATTATACTTCCCTGTGCCCTAGAAGTTAGGTAGGGTCAGTGTAATGAGTGGAGAAAGTGTCTCTTTTAGAGAATGTCCAGATGGTAGAGGCCCCACTGTAACCTGGGTCTCCCCACTGACTCACAGCAAACTTTTTAGCATTTGCACGGAATAAGCCTTTTCTTTTATAGCCACTGAGATTTTGACTTTAATACGATGGCAAAGCCTAGCACATTCTGGGTGGCATATCGTAGGAGCAGCCTAGACCAGGGGTTTCCAATCTTTTAGCATCCCTGAGCTACACTGGAATAAGAAGAACTGTCTTGGGCAACACATAAAATACACTAACACTGACAATAGCTGATGAGGTTAAAAAAACAAAAGTATCATACTGGCTAAGTGTGGTCGCTAACACCTGCAATCCCAGCAGTTTGGGAGGCCAATGCGGGCGGATCAGCTGAGGTCAGGAGTTCAAGACCAGCCTGGCCAACATTGTGAAACTCCATCTCTACTAAAAATACAAAAATTAGCTGGGTGTGGTGGCGTGTGCCTTAGTTCCAGCTACTCGGGAGGCTGAGGCAGGAGAATCACTCGAACCCAGGAGGCAGAGGTTGCAGTGAGCTGAGATTCCACCACTGCACTCCAACCTGGGTGACGGGGTGAGACTGTCTCAAAAAACAAACAAAAAGTCTCATACTGATTTTAAAAAGTTTACGAATTTGTGTTGGGCTGCATTCAAAGCCATGCTGGGTCGTGGGTTGAACAAGGTTTGCCTAGTCTCTAGACCTGAAATAGAGTTCAGCTAAAATGATTAATAGTTAAAAATGTCAGTGATACTGACTTACATACCAAGGCCATGAAGACTTGTAAAAGCCTTCAAGTATTGAACATGCAGGTCCTTGTGGACCTGTGCATAAATCTTCACTCCCATGTACTTGGGAATACCTGTTGCCTTGGAAATGCCAGCCCATTTGAAGGATCTGACCCTTTTCTTACAATGCCTGAGGCTCAAACAGCCTTTCTTTAAGCAAAGGTTCATTATATTTAGCCTTGAGACTAAGCAGGCAGTTGTCATCTGTCACATTGTTCTGATAGCTCTGCATCCCTACACATTCTGGCTACTCTGTGGCCTCCAGAACCTCAGAGGACTCACCCCTGCCACCGTCCCTGTCGTTCCGGGGTCCACAGGAGGCCCCCATTCTAGTTCTGTTTGATGGAGGGTTGAGTGGCATGCCTCTGTGTTGGTACCCTTCCCTTTTGGTTCATCTCCCTCTGGAGCTTTAGCGGGTTAATACAGAGTCTGTTGGGAGACAGCCTTCCATGAATCCTGCACAGTGTGTCCAAGCCATGCTGGTCATGACCAAGTTGCTGTGCCTGCGTCTAGTGAGTAAGGTGAGCTAGCTTGGTGTGTTGTACTGGAGGCCTGGTTGATTGCAGAGGTGGCGCAGGGTTAGATTTTGACGTCTGTCCGGGACTCAGCTTTTCCTCAGCCTTTGTTCCAGAGCATTGGGGTGACAGTGGAAATGTCTCCGCTGCCAGAAAGAAAACACAATTAGGAATGGCGTTTCAGTAGGCGGTTCTGCCTTTCATCTAAAGTAATAACAGCCAAGTATTCTGGAAGAATTGAAAGAGTCTAGTAGTCATTCTTAAAAGCAAAATCTTTTCTGCCAAAACAGTAATACATTTTATTTTTTAAAAACTTGAAAATACAAAAGAATGCCGCCCCATAACCCCACAGTGCAAAGGTCAGCACTGTTAACACTTCGGAGTTTGTTTCCCTTTCAGTTTTTACATACATTTTTAAATGAAATTGAATTTAGGTACATTTTAGAATGGAATTGAAATGCTAACAGTAATAAACATTTGTTGAAACCATTCAGTGTGCCAGGAGGTCACACTTGAAGAGGTGAACACTTTACATACATTTTCTCATTTATTCCTCACAACTCTTTGAAGAATCATTATCTCCATTTTTCAGAAGAGAAACTGAGGCACAGAGCGGCTAAGTCATTTTTCCAAGGTCACACAGCTCTTAAGAGTGGTGCCAGGATGGAAACCAAAGCAGTCTGTTTCCAGAGCCCTTGGTCTCCTTATGATACAGTGCTGTCTCACAGTAATGATAGCTTGGATTACATTTGATGGAGTTGTGCAGTATTAGTTCTGAATTGTCTGATTCTGTCTCCTTGTTCTATAGATTCAGAAATGGAAGCCCGTAGAGGTGACTCAATTTACCCAAGAAAACATACCTAGTAAATGTCAGCGCCCAAACAGGAACACAGTGTCCTGATCCACACAGTGTACATTGAGTCTAGATAATCAGAAACCTTGGTCCTCCCTACGTCCTAACCCTGAAACCAGGCTGCACTGTGTAGTGTATTATATAGGGTCAGTACCAAGTCTGGATTAAACGAAGGGTGGAGGACTCTGACAGCTTTCTTCTAGCACTCACATGTAATTTCAGTTTGTGTTCAGGGAATTTACAGGCATCTAACAACAATGGGTACAGCTGTCTCTCAATTATCCCATGCAGTGCTAGGGTTATAAAAGGGCAAAAGGAGCAGCCTGTAATAGTTCCAACTGTATACCCTCATCAAGCATTTTTAACTGAGATTTGCTGACAGGCAGTAAGATTGATTGATTTGGGGCTTTAAATGCTGTTGCTTTCTCCAACCTGGACTCTTGAGAACATGCCAAGCATTGTTAAATCGTAAAGTAAGTCAAAAGTCATTTGGCCATTTGTGCATATCCTGTGCATACAAGGCTGTCCTGTAATGAGAGGTCTGTGAGAGCACGAGGCTTTGCTTGAGACTCAGAGTTGGATGACCAGCCCTGGTGCAGTTAAGAATTAAAGGAGTAAGAACAGATGTTGACTTACTGCTCGGTTTGGTAAGGTCAAGGATGAAAACCTTTCTACCTCTAGATGTTGTTGTGGACTTCTCAATAGAGAATGCCAATCAGATTTTAAATAACTTAATCTCATCTTATCTGTGAGCTCCAGGAGGGCAGAAACAAGTTCTTATGAAACTCACAAACAGTGCTGAGTGAAAAATGACAAGAAGAATACATGTATACAACAGGTAGAACTAATGTATGCTGTTTGAAGTGAGGATCATGGTTGCCCCTGGAGGTGGAGGTGATGTCGTTGTGATTGAAGGAGGACACAAGGGAGGCTTCTGTTTTATTTCTTTTCTTTTCTTTTGAGACGGAGTCTCGCTCTGTCGCCCAGGCTGGAGTGCAGTGGGGTGATCTCGGCTCACTGCAAGCTCCGCCTCCCGGGTTCACGCCATTCTCCTGCCTCAGCCTCCCAAGTAGCTGGGACTACAGGCACCCGCCACCTCGTCTGGCTAATTTTTTGTATTTTTAGTAGAGACGGGGTTTCACCGTGTTAGCCAGGATGGTCTCGATCTCCTGAACTTGTGATCCACCTTCCTTGGCCTCCCAAAGTACTGGGATTACAGGCGTGAGCCACCACGCCCGGCCTGTTCTATTTCTTTAACTGGCTGCTGGTCACACATTGTGTTCAGTTTGTAAAAATTCATCGAGTACTTATTTCACTTTGTACTTATTTAATGTGCTCTTTTCTGAGTATAAATTGTGCTTCAGTTAAAGTTTAAAAGACCTTATTTGTATTTGTGTATCTTGTTGCACATTGATACTCGGAAAAAAATCTCTGTTTAGTTGAATCGGTTTCAAATGGTGCCGGATTTATTATCCAGGTATTGGGAAACTATCTTCACCTGGAATTGTCAGGGCTATGCCAGCACAACTTCTGAGGTTATTTTTTGGCTCAATGGAAATGTGTCTTAAATGATTCCAGGGTAGACTCCTTGGAATAAAGAATGATGGCACTTTGGTTCAGTAGGCAAACATTTACTGACAGCCTCCTAGGAAAGTACTAGAACTTCAAGTTGGCTACAGCTATGACATCATGCCTCCCCAAAGGAGCTTGCAGTCTGCGGGGGGTTAAAGTGCATGGGTGGTGATCAAAGGAGGAGTCAGGAAGTGCCACAAGACAAGCACAGAGCAACAGGCATGTCACAAAATGGAGAGGGGGCATTCCACCAGGACTAGGAAAAGCTTCATGGCAGAAGGGGCATTTGAAATGGGTTTGTTTGTTTGTTTGTTTGAGACGCTGTCTCACTCTGTCACCCAGGCTGGAGTGCAATGGCGCCATCTTGGCTCACTGCAACCTCCACCTCCCGGGTTCAAGCGATTCTCCTGCCTCAGCCTCCCGGGTAGCTGGGACTACAGGCACGTGCCACCACGCCTGGCTAATTTTTTTGTATTTTTAGTAGAGACAGGGTTTCATCATATTAGCCAGAATGGTCTCGATCTCCTGACCTCATGATCCGCCCACCTCAGCCTCCCAAAGTGCTGGAATTACAGGCATGAGCCACCATGCCTGGCCCTTGAAATGGGTTTTAAAGGATATGTAGGATTTCAATAAACATAACTAAATGGGTGGCAGGCATTGTGAATATCATGCATATGAGAAAATCCATAGAAAATTCATATACATTCTGGGAATTTAGGTTGTATGATTCACTTAAGATATTCTTAAGATAGGCCTGAAAGGTGGTGGGCATCAGGCCCTTCCTAATGCCTGCTAAATGAAATGATATGCCAGGTTATATTATTTCATTTAGTAGCCATTAGGAAGCCAAAGGAAGTTTCTAAGACATAGAGTAGCATGATCAGATATAATATCTCCAGTAAAATCAAATTTGTAGCCTCAGTGATTGTACAGTTACCGTTAATTACCTATCTGCCCAAAATAAACATTTTCTATGTTTCGTGCATTCTCTGTTGCTATAATTTGAACCTGTTCCTGTTCGTGTCCACTAATGAGCCACAGGTACATAGATTCCTTGAGCTTCCTGTGGTCGACCCTCTAGGACTTAAAGAGTATTTTATACCTTCTTTATTCCCTATCCCCATCCTTCCCTCTTGACCAAGTGAAGTCACAACTTTTTTATCCTTTTTTCATATATCCAGTTTTCTAGTCTTGTAGCTATTGGGCATTTGCTTCCTTCCAGCTTTTCCTATATGGTGCTTCTCTGCCAGATAAAGCAACCAGTGTCTGTAATTAATGACAAAATTGTGCATTGGAAAAGAGGGGCTAAGAGCTAATGCTAACGAATGTTTGTAAGTTGTGGAGGAGGCCTGACCCGCCCATCTGGGATGGTGTCCCACTGTGCTGCTGTGCTCCCTCCTCTGGAATAAAGCACTGGGCAGGATTTATTATGTGGTGAAGTGTTAGTACCCGTTGCTGGATATGGTCCATATTCGAGTCTGGATCACTCAGTGCATTAGTCTGTTCTCACATTGCTGTAAAGAAATACCTGAGTCCTGATACTTTATAAGAAAAGAGGTTTAATTGGCTCACAGTTCTGCAGGCTGTACAGGAAGCATGGCTTCATCTGGTCCTGGGGACGCTGCAGGGAGCTTTTACTCATGGTGGAAGGCAAAGCAGGAGCAGGCACTTCCCATGGCGAAAGCAGGAGGATGCGGGCAAGAGAGGGGAGGTGCTACACACTTTTAAACAACCAGATCTCACGAGGATTCACTACGATGAGAACAGCAGCAGAGGGATGATGCTAAACCATTCATGAGAAATCCGTCCCCATGATTCAATCACCTCCCACCAGGCCCCGCCTCCAACATTGGGGATTGGAACAGTTGAACATGAGATTTGGATCGGGACACAGATCTAAATCATATCACTGAGTGTGAGATTCATTAATTTTTTACTAATTTTTTTGGTATCAACCCACTAATTCCTTAAAATTAGGTAACATACTGAATATTGTCTTGCTTCTCATTTGATTTCTATTAAGACTGTATATCAAGTCATTATTCTAATCAAAGGGATATTGACAAATGAGATGCTTCAGTTTGGATCTTAAGAATTGTTTGTAGATTGTGTTTGAACTCTACAAAGAGCTGTTTTCATCCTCCGGGGTATCAACAATGGAGTGACCTGACATGGAAAGAGGATTACAGTTAGGATGACTTGGATTCAAATCCTGGCTTTACCCCTCGGTTTCTACATGTTTATGAATCTAGTATGTTCTTTGTCTGGCATGGTAATGAAGTGAGACAAGCCATGAGAGACATCCATGGACCCTGGCATATGATCTGCTTCTGCGTTTTCCTTTTAGAGCACAAACTTGCCACCCGCTTCACCAGGAAACTCAGCGCTGCCTTGCAGTTCTTTTCCCTAAATCGCCCTTGAATGAGAAAGCTGTTTTATGTGGTCTGAGTTTTATCATTATTTTATTATTATTTTTTTGAGACAGAGTCTCACTCTCTTGCCCAGTCTAGATAGAGTACAGTGGCATGATCTCGGCTCACTGCAACCTTCACCTTCCGGGTTCAAGTGATTTTCCTGCCTCAGCCTCCCGAGTAGCTAGGATCACAGGTGCCTGCCACCACGCCCAACTAATTTTGTATTTTTTAGTAGAGATAGAGTTTCACTATGTTAGCCAGGCTGGTCTCAAACTCCTGACCTCAGGTGATCCGCCTGTCTGGGCCTCCCAAAGTGCTGGGATTACAGGTGTGAGCCACTTTACCCAGCCCCCCGCCCCTTTTTTATTTCTTTTTAATATCACTGTGGTGTGGTTTGGGGTTGTTTCCATATATAAATACTGTTGTATTACCCAGTTATTAAAGTTAATCTTATACCGTATTATTCTGTCACATCTATTTAATGATTCCATTAAGAAAATAATGTTCTTGTTTGATGGATGTACCTGCTCGTATATTTTTTCCTATTTTTCCCCATCTTTCTTTTTTGCTTAAAGATTCTCCTTCTATTAAGTGAGTGAGTTCTGAGTTGGATGTGTTCCCCATAGTGGTGAAGTTCCCAGTGAATGGGGCGTGGCAGGCATCCCAGTTACCTGGGCACTTTGGGAAACCAGGACTGACTGGTGACCTCATTCTATTTTGCATTTTCTACCCTGGGAGCCAGGTTACTGTCTCATCACACAAAAAGTGGATACCCTGGGAGATCCAAATCTTACAGCTACTTAGTGTAGATGGATGCAGGAAGGAGCCAGGCCACCCCTATGTTCAACTGGAGGGGACAGCACGGTTGCTTTATCCTGTGACACTTGTAGTTTGAAAATCTGGGACTTAATGTATGTATCTTGTATGTGCACAGATTCTATCACAGTAATTATCTCTTTGACTTCAAATTTTCATGTGCTTCTTTCCTGTCTCTTTCAGGTAGAACGTCATGACATGAATACCTTAAGCCTGCCCCTGAACATACGCCGGGGGGGGTCAGACACCAACCTCAACTTTGATGTACCAGATGGCGTCCTGGACTTCCACAAGGTCAAACTCACTGCAGACAGCCTGAAGCAAAAAATTCTAAAGGTAACAGAGCAGATAAAAATTGAGCAAACATCGCGCGATGGGAACGTTGCAGAGTATCTGAAACTAGTGAACAGCGCGGACAAGCAGCAGGCGGGACGTATCAAGCAAGTCTTTGAGAAGAAGAATCAGAAATCAGCTCACTCCATCGCCCAGCTGCAGAAGAAGTTAGAGCAGTATCATCGAAAGCTCAGAGAGATCGAGCAGAATGGAGCCTCCAGGAGCTCCAAGGACATTTCCAAAGACCACCTGAAGGATATACATCGCTCTTTGAAAGATGCCCACGTGAAATCTCGAACTGCCCCCCATTGCATGGAGAGCAGCAAATCGGGCATGCCAGGGGTCTCGCTCACTCCACCTGTGTTTGTTTTCAATAAGTCCAGAGAGTTTGCCAACCTGATCCGGAATAAATTTGGCAGCGCCGACAACATTGCTCACTTGAAAAATTCCTTAGATGAGTTTAGGCCAGAGGCGAGTGCCAGGGCCTACGGGGGCAGCGCTACCATCGTGAACAAACCCAAGTATGGCAGTGATGATGAATGTTCGAGCGGCACGTCAGGCTCGGCCGACAGTAACGGAAACCAGTCGTTCGGGGCTGGTGGAGCCAGCACGCTGGACAGCCAGGGGAAGCTCGCCGTGATCCTGGAGGAACTGAGGGAGATCAAGGATACCCAGGCTCAACTGGCTGAGGACATCGAGGCGCTGAAGGTGCAGTTTAAGAGAGAATATGGTTTTATTTCCCAGACGCTGCAAGAGGAAAGATACAGGTATTTCAAAGTATTCTACTGGCATGTTTTTTAATTTTTAATTTTAGTGGGTACGTGATAGGTGTAGCATTCTTCTTAGAAGGATGAGTTACTGCAGAGAGATTGTCTGCTTGAAATGAGAATGCCTTATGGTTGTATTTTCAACAAATATGGATATGGATTAAAAGGCATTTAGCAATCAGTATATCCCTAATGTATTGATACATCCCTCTTCTGAAAATCTGAAATCCAGAATGTTCCAAAATCTGAAACTTTTGGAGTGTCAATACAATGCCACAACTGGAAAATTCCACAAATAAAAACACAAACTTGAGGCACAAAATTATTTAAAATACGGTACACTTTTACCTTCAGGCTGTGTGTTCATGGTGCATAGGAAACAAATGAATGGTGTCTTTAGATTTGGGTCACATTTTTGAGGTATCTCCTTATGTATATGCAAATATTCCAAAATCTGATAAAAATCAAAACCTGAAACACTTCTGGTCCCAAGCATTTCAGATAAGGGATACCCAACAATTCTGTCCTTCATGATTCTAAGTTTTATAATTTGTGGCCTTTACCTGACAATTTAGAGAAGGATTTATGTGTGGGTCCCTTAAATTATCAGATACAGGCAATGACTCACATGCATCTTAAGATTCTGATTCAGTGGACTTCCGTTATAGTGTCATTACACTAATTCAGAGTTCTGTATTTGATTTCCCTCTATAACAACTATCAAGTAAAAAACACTTATGCATAACTTATGCAACAAAGTTAATTTTATTTGGTACATCAATCTTGAAGTCCTTATGTGATGTTTTTTTGTTGTTGACGGGCAGAGGGGTTTGAGATGGAGTTTTCACTCTTTCTCCCAGGCTGGAGTGCAGTGGTGCAGTCTTGGCTCACTGCAACCTCGCCTTCCGGTTTCAAGCAGTTCTCCTGCCTCAGTCTCCCAAGTGGCTGGGATTACAGGCACCCGCCACCACACCCAGCTAATTTGTGTATTTTTAGTAGAGATGAGGTTTCACCATGTTGGCCAGACTGGTCTTCAACTCCTGACCTCAGGTGATCCACTCACCTTGGCCTCACAAAGTGTTAGGATTACAGGCATGAGCCACTGCACCCGGCTGAGGTTTCAAATATGAGAAAAATCATCTTCAGTGAAAGGGGCAGGGCACAGGAATGAGAATCTTTGTACTTCTGTTCCTTTAGATTTGGACTTTTTTTTTTTTTGAGACGGAGTCTCGCTCTGTTCACCCAGGCTGGAGTGCAGTGGCGCGATCTCAGCTCACTGCAAGCTCCGCCTCCTGGGTTTACGCCATTCTCCTGCCTCAGCCTCCTGAGTAGCTGGGACTACAGTAGCCCGCCACCACGCCCGGCTAAGTTTTTTGTATTTTTAGTAGAGACGGGGTTTCACCATGTTAGCCAGGATGGTCTTGATCTCCTGACCTCGTGATCCACCCACCTCGGCCTCCCAAAGTGCTGGGATTAGAGGCTTGAGCCACCGCACCTGGCCTAGATTTGGACATTTTGAAACACCGTGTGGTGAACCATCTATAATTTGTAATAAGCTTAATTTTGTATTGTCACTTAGGTTCCAAGAGCTGAAATGCATAATCAGTGCGTGTTTGCGTGCTGGGAAATAGTAGAGTTGACTCCAGAGTAGAAGGTGATACTAAAAGCATGGTGCTTTCCCTGTGGGTTCTCTGGCCATGAACCCCAACAACAGTGTCAGAGCAGAAGAGGGAGAAGGCACCACAGACACCAGAGGTCCTGGCCCTCCTTTAGCAGGATCCCACAGAGCCCTGTCTCCTGCCTGGCTCTGGCGAATGCATCAGCTGATGAGCTCTATCTTGAGGTCACTGCATCTAGCTAAGGTGCTAGTCTGACCCGTGTGCACCGCCAGTGGCAAGGATGGAGAGTCAAGACCCCAGAGACTGGATCTTTCCAGAGCTGGGACTCAGTGTTTTCCAAAAACTCATTTCCCACAGCTTAACCTTACTCTTTTGGAAAAACAGCCCATCAGGGGATGAGAGCAAGCCAAAAGGTGCTGGCGCAGGAAAATGAAAAGGACATCGTCCCGCAGTGTGCTGTGAAATGTCACAGTCGGAATTGGCTCCTCTCTTTTAAAGGTATGAGCGACTGGAGGACCAGCTGCATGACCTGACGGACCTGCATCAGCATGAGACGGCCAACCTGAAGCAGGAGCTGGCCAGCATTGAGGAGAAGGTGGCCTACCAGGCCTACGAGCGCTCACGGGACATCCAGGTACCTTTCTCTTTGTGATTAGACACAGACCTGGGCTCTTCCCTGGCCTTAATTCATTTTACAGTCTAAATGTCTATGCCTAAGTCCTAGAGGGTTTCTGGCACATGGGACAAAATGTTTTCTCTGCACATTTTCTCTGCACCATGTAAACCCCACTAGTTCATGTTATAGACATTAGTAAGTAAAAAGACAATATTCTTTTTTTCTTTTTCTTTTTTTTTTTGAGGTGAGTCTTGCTCTGTTGCCCAGGCTGGAGTGCAGTGGGTGATCTCGGCTCATTGCGACCTCTGCCTCCTGGGTTCAAGCGATTCTCCTGCCTCAGCCCCCTGAGTAACTGGGACTATAGGCACACACCACCACGCCTGACTAATTTTTTTTGTATTTTTAGTAGAGACGAGGTTTCACCATGTTGACCAGGCTGGTCTCAAACTCCTGACCGCAGGTGATCCACCCACCTCAGCCTCCCAAAGGGCTGGGATTACAGGTGTGAGCCACCGTGCCTGGCTAAGAGACCATATTCTTTATACTTTCTGCCTAAATCAATTAACAAGTATTTATAATCCACCCCAAGCCCATCACCACCAAAACTGTAAAATGTGAAAATAGGAGACAAACTCTGGCTTCAAGAACTCACTGCCTAGGTGGAGAGTGTGGGATAGTACAGCTGCCAAAGAACTCAAGACAGCACAAACATGGGCCAAGTTACATGACACGGACACTGTGAGCCACAGAAATTTAGCCATATGGTGCCCAGCAAGCTGTGGACTGTGGGAGCAATCAGTCATTTAGTGGCAAAACATTTCCACGTTCAGTCCCACGTCTGCCGTATCAGTTGTGTGGCCCTGAGTAAGACTTGAGCCTATTCACTCATCTATAAAATAATAGCATTCACATGGCCGGGCGCGGTGGCTCACAGCACTTTGGGAGGCCAAGGTGGGCAGGTCACGAGGTCAGGAGATCGAGACCATCCTGGCTAACACGGTGAAACCCTATCTCTACTAAAAATACAAAAATTTAGTCGAGCGTGGTGGCACGCGCCTGTAGTCCTAGCTACTCGGGAGGCTGAGGCAGGAGAATCACTTGAATCCGGGAGGCAGAGGTTGCAACGAGCTGAGATTGCACCACAGCACTCCAGCCTGGATGACAGAGCGAGAGTCTGTCTCAAAAAATAAATAAATAAAATAATAATAATAGCATTCGTATTTGTAAGAAATTAAAGCACTTCAGTGCATACTGTATGCTCAATACTAGCAAGGCACTTCACAGGTTTCTCTTTTCCCATTTACTTCTCAGCAACCCTTTAAGGTAGTTTCTGTTATTATCCCCACTTCTCAGATATGGAGACCGAGGCACAGAGAGGTTAAGTGGCCTAAACAAGGTCTTGCAAATCATCCTTAAGGAAGGAATGTAATTGAATGTCCTGGAGAAGGCGGGACTGGAAGGAGTGGGTAGGATCTGGGTGGATGGAAGGAAAGGATAATGGGATCAATATAAACAAAGTTGTGCTCCAGTATTACCTAATGTGATCCTAGCACGTAGTGAAACAACCCCAGGTTCCTTGATTGCCTTAAAAAAAAATTGCCCAGGGCTGGTGGCTCACACCTATAATCCTGGCACTTTGGTAGGTTGAGGCAGGAGGATCACTTGAGGCCAGGAGTTCGAGACCGGCCTGGGCAACATAGTGAGACCCCCCCCTCGATCCCTAAAAACAACTTTTTAAATTTAGCTGGGTGTGGCAGTGTGTACCTGTAGTCCCAGCTACTCAGGAGTCCAAGGTGGGAGGATGGCTTGAGTCCAGGAGTTCAAGGTTATAGTGATTGTGCCAAAGCACTCCAGCCTGAGGGGCTGACAGAGTAAGGCCCTGTGTCTCTTAAAAAAGTACTCTTCAAGCAATGCCCAGCTTCATTTTTATGGATTTTCTCTGTGGACAGTAGTCATTTTCTCCAGCTCTAGGAAGGCTGAAGGCTGTGAGTCCAAGCCCCACTTTACAAGGGAGAAAATTAAACATAATGATAGCACTTTCTCCCGCAGTGTGTGAGCTGGAGTTTCAACTGGCCACATTTTATTCCACTCTGCTGAGGGCTGAACCTGTGCTAATCCCAGATGCCTACCTGGACAATTCTGGGAACCAGCACATTGGAGCTGATGGGAAATTCTGCCCCCAGAGACCACATCTCAAAAGACACTTGGGAGGTTTCTGGCCCTGTTCTAGATTAGGCGAGTTTGCTTCACCACTGGCTAATTCGAGAAACTTGAACCATTTAAATGTTAAATGTTGCCAGGTGGGCGGGGTGCAGTGGCTCATGCCTGTAATCGCAGCACTTTGGGAGGCTGAGGTAGAAGGATCATTTGAAGCCAGGAGTTCAAGACCATCCTGGCCAACATAATTAGAAAAAAAATTTTTTAATTATTGTAGCTTAACAGGGTGATGTGCCTGTAACCTTAGCTACTTGAGAGGCTGAGGAAGGAGGAGTTTGTGGTGACAGTGAGCTGTGATCGCACCACTACTCTCCAGTCTGGGCGACAGAGCAAGGCCTTGTCTCCAAAAAACAAACATAAAAATGTTGCCAAGTGAACAGTACAATTGCTTCACGAAGTCGTTCTATTTTAGAGCATGTTTCGGGTGTCACTGAGTGGTATATGAATTCATGGTTTTCTTATTTAGGGGATAGTTTGGGTTAATATTGTTCTTCTGTGTTTTAACAAACATATTTTAGTGGTGAAGGACAACAGATAAAGTGGGGAGGGACCACCTAAAGGGAACTTAAAACTCCAGAGAGGTTCATTTCGACATTTTCTGGTTTCCTCTCTCACTCAAAAGTGCAAAGAGGACATCAATGTGAATGACTGGAGCATCTTCCCTGTCGTGATGGCTAGAATCCTGGCCCTCTTCACCTATGCTGTGTGACCCTGGATGAGTTAGTGCTCTGTGCCTCAGTTTCCTCCTCAATAAAATGGAAATATTAATGAGCTCTACCTCAAAAGGTTGTCAAGAAGATTAAATGGGATAATCATGTAAGGTCTTGAAATCTTTGCCTGGCACATAGTAAACAGTCAAAAAATAAATACTGGCCATTCCTTACATCTGGGAGTAGCCACATTCCTCAGGGCTTCTAGCAGTTGAGCCTTTTGACTTCATCTTTATTTCTTATTTGTTTTATTCTTACAGACAGGGTTGCACAAAGGGAATGGGCTGCCAGAGACAGAGAGGCTGTTGCCTGCAGGGATGCAAGGGTTTTGTCGTTTTAAACAACTGAGTGGTTTTTTAAATCCTGAATTCCCTATTAAAAACATTTCAAGTAATCCCTTTTTATGGTCATCATCCCCAATAAGTTAATGACTGGACCCAAGGACGTACCAAAAATTGTGGGGCTGAATACTCGGGCTGCTGTGACTCAAATTCCTTGCAATTCACTGCTTAATTTTCTTGGATTTTTCTTTTCGTTAAAAAAAATTGACAGCAGTTGTAAGACAATCCTAAGATCGGTCTACTTGTACATGTAATTCATCTTATAATCAAAGATTCATGGATTTTCCTAAAAGGTTGGTCTTTTGTCTTGTTGCATCACCTTTTCTGTACTACGCCTAAAATGGAGGAAACCTTGGACCCAAGTGGTTGAAAAGAACGCGTGATTTCTGGTACATGCCTGTTACTGTTAAAAGCCAGCACTTTCTAGAATGTGAAGATCTGAAGAAGTTTTATCCTTTTCGTTGGTAGCCTAGTATAATAGAAGTTACTATAGTAACAGAGAACCTGTTCTTTGGCCCATAGAGTTATTCAGCAGAAGAAAAGCAAATCAATCTTGGAGCCATTATGCTTGTTTAAAACCTGAAAAGATGACTATATTTTAATTGAGCAAACACAGATTGGCACATGAGTTAGAACAGAGAGGGGCATATTGTACTACCTCTAGTTAGATCCTTTTCACCCAGCAGGCTTGGAGGTTTCTCTCTCAAGCCTCACTTTTTTCTTTTTCTTTTTTTTTTTTAAACCGTCTCTCTCTGTCGCCCAAGCTGGAGTGTAGTGGCACAATCTTGGCTCACTGCAACCTCCGCCTCCTGGGTTCAAGCGATTCTCCTGCCTCAACCTCCTGAGTGGCTGGGATTACAGGTGTGTGCCACCATGCCCAGCTAATTTTTATATTTTCTTAGTAAAGATGAGGTTTCACCATAATGGCCAGGCTGGTCTTGAACTCCTGACCTCAAGTGATCCACCCACCTTGGCCTCCCAGAGCGCTGGGATTACGGGCACGCCCCACTGTACCTGTCAAGCCTCACATTTTCTTACTGGCACCTAGCTGTCTCTTTCATATTCAGCCAGTATGTGGCACGTGCTGCATGCCTGGCTCTGGCTCTGGCTCTGTGCTAGAGAGGACAGCAAATGCAAGATGCGCTAGTTCCTGTCCTCAGGCAGCATATGTCTCATGGTTGGGGAGGAGAGCTGAAGGGAGACTTGACCTCATCTCATGGATCAGGAAAGGCTTCCCCAAGGGTGTGGCAATCAAGGCAAGACCTAAAAAATGAGTGGGAGATCCACGGGTGAAGAAGGGACGGAGTGGGGGATGCACACATCTCAGGCAGAATGTGCAGAAGCCCTGAGGTGAGTCTATGCTCCTTTTCAGAACTTAGAATAAAGCTGGGTGTGGTGGCTCACACTTGTAATTCCAGTCATTCAGGAGGCTGAGGCAGGAGACCAGAGGTTGAGGTTGAAATGAGCTCTGACTGTGCCATTGCACCCTAGCCTGGGCAACAGAGTGAGACCCTGTCTCTTAAAAGAAAAAAATAACTTGAAAAAGGCCAGAGCACTATGACAGGGCAACGGGCTGGCATGAAGTCATTGAGGGAGGAGCGGGAGCTGAACCTGGGCCTTGCAAGGCCTCAGAAGGCCATATTAAAGATTGGAAAGGTTTTATGAAAAGGAGTGATATCAAATATGTATCCTTAAAAGACCACTTGGGCGGCTCTGTGGAAAATGGATTCGTGAGGGTGGGGAACAAAAGGATATATAGGGAAATTCGTGTAAGGTTATTGCAGGCAAAAGATCCCAGTGACTTAGATTGGGATGCTGACCAGGTGGAGAGAAAACCAGACCAATTGAGCTAGAAACTGGATGTTGCCTCTGTGGCTGGGTGGCGGGTTGGATGAGAAGGGTGTCAGGGTATGCACGTTAGGCTTCTGGTATGAGGAACTGGATGGATCATGGTGCTCTGCTCTGAGAAGGACACTGGAAGGGAACACGGTTGACTGCAGGTGTTGGGTAGCTGCAATACATGAAGTCACCCTTGCACGTGTTGCATCTGAGGTGCTTTCAAGAAGCTCTAATGGAGATGTCAAAGAGGCACGGAGATCTGTGAGTCAATCTCAGAAGAGAGAACTGGCCTAGAGATTAGGCCGGTTGTAGTCATCTTGTGTCTTAGTAATTGAAGACTTGGCATGGATGAGATCCAGGGAGATAGCCTCGGATGGTATACTAAGTAACACTGCGTTCAGAGAGCAGGTGAAAGCACAGTTGCCCTGCAGTCAGCCCCAGTCCCTGCCCCTCCCTTCTCTCGCCTTCCTCTGCCAATCTCTAACCGATGGATGAAATCTTTGAGCAGTGGAAATAAGGACTGGCCATTGGAGATCCCACACACTCCTTGGCTGAAGGTGGAGTAGTCACAGAGTGGAACCTCCCTCCTTCTCTGCTTTGTCCCTGATGGCACCAACAGGCACCAATATTTTATATCACTTTATTTCAAAAATAGGGAAAGTCAGGCTGGGCACAGTGGCTCACGCCTGTAATTCCAGCACTGTGGGAGGCCATGGCAGGCAGATCACTTGAGGTCAGGAGTTTGAGACCAGCCTGGCCAACATGGTAAAACGCTGTCTCTACTAAAAATACAAACATTAGGTGTGGGGACATGCACCTGTAATCCCAGCTACTCAGGAGGCTGAGGCAGGAGAATCGCTTAAACCTGGAAGGCAGAGGTTGCAGAGATCACGCCACTGCACTCCAGCCTGGGTAACAGAGTGAAACTCTGTCTCAAAAAAAAAGAAAAAAAAAAAGATAAAGTAGGCTGGGCATAGTGACTCACACCTATAATCCCAGCATTCTGGGAGGATGAGGCGGGCAGATCACGAGGTCAGGAGATCAAGACCATCCTTGCCAATATGGCAAAACCCCGTCTCTACTAAAAATACAAAAATTAGCCAGACATGGTGGTGCGTGCCTGTAGTCCCAGCTACTCGGGAGGCTGAGGCAGGAGAGTCACTTGAACCCAGGAGACGGAGGTTGCAGTGAGCTGAGATCATGCTACTGCACTCCAGCCTGGCAACAGAGCAAGGTAACTACGTCTCAAAAAAAAAAAAAAAGGTAAAGTCAAAAAACTTAGCCATACTTCCTCATTTGTGGTATTTTGTGGTTGTGTACACATGCTCTTCTACTCGTGAACAACAGGAGAAAGTGAGCCTGGAATTCTTGTTGCACATCTTTGTCTGTCACCCTCATCAGCAGTTTGGGGATTTGCAGCTGCCTGGGCGTTGGGCTTTCTGAGCCGGGGCTTTTGTGTACAGCTGAGCGAGCACTCGCATGTTGCTCACGATCCCAACACCGTTTGACCCTTGCTGTCCCTCTTGCCCACAGGAAGCCTTGGAATCCTGCCAGACTCGCATTTCTAAGCTGGAGCTCCACCAGCAAGAGCAGCAAGCTCTGCAGACAGACACGGTGAATGCTAAAGTTCTCCTGGGGAAGTGCATCAACGTGATCCTGGCCTTCATGACTGTCATCTTAGTGTGTGTGTCCACCATCGCGAAGTTCGTCTCGCCCATGATGAAGAGCCGCTGCCACATTCTTGGCACCTTCTTTGCCGTGACTCTTCTTGCTATATTTTGTAAAAACTGGGACCATATCCTGTGTGCCATAGAAAGGATAATAATACCAAGATGAAGCTGCTGGTTCCTGCCTTCAAGTTCTTTCAAGTTTTTTTTTTTTTTAAGGAAACTCTGTGCATACTACCGAATTTTACAATGAATGATTGCGCGGACTCGTGTGCAAGAAAAACTAGGGCTGTGTGGTGTAAATAACTACAGTTCTCTTAACTCGGTAGCAGTTGCCAACTCAGTCCTTGTACTTCGTTAACACGAATCTATGTCAGAGCTCTCCTACCTTGCTCACTGCCTTAATCAGACCGATTTCCTGCCCACCTGACTGGCCCAGCGTGGTAAACCTCTGTATATTGAGACCTTGGCGTAATTGGTGATCCAGAAGAAAGAGGTCTCTCTCCTAAGTCTCTGTCAGAATTGAGCTTCACAATTGCTAATGGTTGTTTTCTGTGAGTCCTATAAAAAGCAAGGATATGCATGATTCAGGGAATGAAGAACCACAGGCTTGGGCAGTGTTAAACACTGTGGCCTTTGGTCCTCGTGTGATCCACCCTGCTTGTCTCCAGGCAACCATAGGTCCCGTCATGTACTCAGTGTCCACAGTGGTCAGTCGTTTGTGACCCTGTAAGATGGAAATCTTATCACACACCTGTTATCCAACAAGTCTACCTGAGGGGTTTTGTTACACTTTAAATGGTAAGACATAGGGATTTATGAATGGAGCTTTCCCCTTCTCATACGCAGGCAACCAACACCTGATTTTATCTGAACTGGCTAGCAAATGCCCAGCCTTCAGAGTGTGCAGGAATGTTTTCAGATCCCTCATCAGACTGTGACTTTAACATTAATTTGGAATCCTGTGAGCACTACTCTGAAGGTTTGTGTTTTGGCAAATCTTTTTTTTTTTTTTTTTTTTTTGAGACAGTGTTCTGCTAAATATTGCCCAGGCTGCTTGCAAACTCCTTGCCTCAAAGGATCCTCCCACCTCAGCCTCCTGAGCAGCCAGGACTGCAGGCACAGGCCACCATGCCTAGCTGTTTTTTGGCAAATCTTGATTGTGATAAGCCCCCCTGGAGGATATGATTCACTTTATGTGATTCATTTTATTCACAAGTCTGTGAGGGACTGCAAAGCTTACTCAGGACATGAAAACAAATGATGGTCATGTTGCAGTTTTTTCCTTGAAGGACGACGGAATCGTAGCCTCTAAAGTTAAAGTGGACTGAGGTGTCAGAACACTGAAAGCATGAGGAAACGAGGACATGGGGTATGACTGAATGGCGGCTAGATTCGTGGGGGCAATTTACCTGGATGAAGACTGAGAGTGTCCTTTTCAGGATGTGAAAGGCTAGCTAGAGTAAAATAAATAAGTCCAGCGTTTGAGCCAAGGTTGCCCCCGTCTCTTAACATCTTACTGAACGTAAGTCCTGAGGTACTAGGATGGCCACACTGCCTCTGAGCTGAAAGCATTCAAAAGTTCACATCCCTGTTTGGGGGATACCGTTCACCACCTTCAGCCCAGATGATACTTTCCTTTAAATCTGTGTCTCTGTGTACATAACAAAGAGGAAGATGTAAACAACGTTCATGGGAACTGCTGTTGAGCCCCTTGTCCTACCACTCGCACCAGCTGCTGCAGGCAGGAAGGCATGTGAGTGCACATTTTCTTCCAGAAGACATCAGGTCTCCTGGATTCAAATTAAGGGCAATATTTTGCGAACAGCTCTTCTTAGGGAAATCTCCTGAAGGAAAAAAATGTGACAGAATGTGCCATAGTCTGAGAGAATGGAATAATTGAGCATTTAGTACAAAGTCCAGTGTATATGAGTTGAACTTAGGCAGCTCAAGCTTGCTTTTTTTTTTTAAGTGTGCAATTCAGTGGTTTTAGTAAATTCACAAACTTGTTCAACCATCACCACTGTCTAATTCCAGACTCATGCTTTTTTAAACAATAAATGTCATTTCATGAAATCTTTGGTGATAAAGTATTTTGGATTCAGGGAAGAGGGAATTACCAGTCCCACCCCCATCTCATGGCTGTCTCTCCTTTCATTGTCAGACTCCCCCTGGTCTCCCACTTTGATGTGTATACACTGATCGTTCAAGTCCAGGGGACAGATAAGGAGTCCAAGTGCAAGGCAGGGAGGCAGAGAGAATGTTGTGCTTCCTTCAGCTTTTGTATTTCAATGGCCAGCATTACCCTTTACCTGTGGGCATCAGACTCAGCATGGGCTGAGAGCTAAGTGTAACTTACACTCCTAAATGAAGCTGGGGCCTGGGTGGGTCCCTCTTGGTATCTGTGAATCTTTCCAAGCACCACTTTGGACACACCAGGGATTGAGTGCTGCTGTTAGTTTAGAGAATGAGAGATTTCTAACCCTTAGGTGAAGGGCTCTGGGATGGTCCAAGAAGATGTAGGCCTCATTCTCACACTAGCCCACACCATTCCAGTGCTCAGCCTAGCAAATGTGCTTTAATGCACACTTCTCAGACCTGTGATCCATGTATCTTCTCCCCAGTGACAGAAGTAGAGAAGAGAATGAAAAGCAGCACACTCTGTCCTCTCTAGTCTGGAGCTGTTAACAGAACCTGCTAGAAACTAGCTTTATTCTAACATACTGTAGGGTCTAAATCCTCCTACCTGGATCATGAATTCCTTTTAAAGAGTTCATATTTTCATTGACTTTCACTAAATGTCAAATAACCTTCTTTTCACTTCGATAGGCTCAACCTACCTGGCATATTTATTTCACAGTCTTGTTGAAAGTTCATGAAACTTTGTACTTTTTAATAAGATGATACACTGGAAAGAAACTTAATCTCTGCAGTTTATTCTCTCTTAAGGAATAAATACTCCCACTGTTTTCTTTAATGCGTAAGGAGATTAAATGACATTTTAGAAATATTACAATTAAAAATAATGATATAGCTATAACATATGCTGGATTTGGATATTTAATTTGTGTTTGTGTCAACTATAATCCTTTCTCCACACCTTTCATTTATGGTAAACATCTTGGGCCAAGCCCAAGATGAAAGTGCTTGTTGGGTGGGTAAGCACTGCTGGGTCACTCAGCAAACATTCCTGAGTGTAGATGCTGGACATTGGATTCTAGCACTGCATTTATCTGGTGACATACTGTCCTGTGGGTCTTGAGTTGGTTATTTCAAGTTCAAACTTTGAATATGATTAAACTGGAACACCCTCCCTCGCCCACCGCCAAAAAAAAAAACAAAAATGGAAACCCATAGTGAAACAGCAAAAAAGCACTTCGTTGCTGGGTTTGGACAATGAATGTGGAATTAGTCCCAAGTTTCTAGCTTGGCACAGTAGCCTCTGCCTGCGTGATCCTTGTCAGCTATTCACAGAAGGAAATCTGAAACTCTGTCTTTCATTTCAGCCGTGGAGGCTGTTATCCTTCTCTGTCAATTAGCATTCATGTGGTTTTCGCTCTTTCTAGCTCTGTCACTCTTGTTTTCATTTAAATATTGCCCCACTCTGTGTGTTTATTGCCTTGCTATCTCTCTAGCATATCAGGTTTAATTATGGGCTCAGTAATAATGAGGAACTAGCTTCCCTCAGGCAACTAATTACTTTTGTCTTTTTTGGTGGGATTGTGCCAAATTATTTTGCATTGAATGGGAACGTTTTTGCAGTGAATCCAGATATAGTTGTATTGGTTTGGAAAAACATTTAAATATATTTATTCATGTGTACATGTGCGATTAAACAACCTATTTTACATGTTTCTGTAATTCTGAGGAGTGGGCTGGGGGTGGGAAGAAATGGCATCACTTAAAATTCAGGGCCTATGTGAAGAGGTGTTTTAAAGTTAGCATATGCACAAAGGAACGAGTTGGTTTAAAAAGATAAATCACTGCAAAGAATGAAATTGGCTTATTCACATCAAAACTAGATAAGATGTTAAAAAAAAGATATGAAACAGAACTAACCTATAGTTTCCTGAAATCAGTACAATTCTATTTATAAGAAGCTAGAAAGTAATGCACCTTGATTGTTTTAGGAGTGATTTATGTGTTGCAATTTTAATTGATTTAAAGCATGTCTGCTGTGTTTGTCCTAAGAGAAATATTTCAACAAAACGTGCTCTGTGTTTGAGAGATGTTTAGGCAGTAGTTAGCAACTCTGAAAGTAGAAACTGGAAATGTTAATAATATTGTGAGGCTTGTTGCAGAATTTCCATTTGGTGAGTTACTACTTAGTTTCATGTCAGCCTAAAATTGTGAATTCCCTGTAGATTTTCACCCCATTGTGGTGTCATCAATGAATTCAAAGCGGGTGCCATTATTTTTTTAAATAAACACTTGATGTTAGCTTTGGTGTTAAATAAAGAGGTAGATTTCTTAAATTTTCACATTTGTTGGAGCCCATCTTAGTAGCAAATGTGTGTGTGTGACCAATTTTTTTCAATAGATTTTATATTTTAGAGCACTTTCAGGTTCACAGCAAAATTGAGCAGAAGGTACAGAGATTTCCCTTATGAACCCTGGCCACAGACAGGCATAGCTTCCCCTCCACATGAGCGACATTTCCCACCAGAGTGGTGCATTTGTTACACTTAATAAACCTGCATTGACACACATCATTATCCGCAGTTCATAGTTTAGGGTTCATGGTGGTGTCATTCTGTGGGTTTGGACAAATGTATGACTACATGTATCCCCCATTACAGTATCACACAGAATAGTTTCCCTTCCCTAAAAATCCTCTGTGCTCCGTCTATTCATCCCTCTCTCCCCCTGTAGTCAATTTTTAAATGAATCTCAAGTCTTCGATATTGTAGGAAGTTGGCAATGTGTGGCCCGTTGCTTGAGCCCTGACAGAAAGAAGGGTGGTTTATTCACAGTCCTGCTAAGATACTAGCGAACATGGCCTTGTGTTGAAAAAGGGGAAGTGATGGCGAAGACAAAGCAGAGCCTTCATGAGCTGGAATGAGACAAGAGCAATGCCAGTCCAGGTGGGCACAGGGCAGAGCACAGGAGGGAGCAGACGCCTGACTCCAGCAGTCGGTTTAGTGGGCTGTCTCCAGTTTGTCTGGGGCTTTGGTATCTACAATGCGCTTGATTTCACTGTGTGTGAACTCTCATGAACCAGTCCAGTGGTACAGATACCAGTGCTATTCCTACAATATTCCCCGTTTATCCTCAGGAGATGCCTGAAACCTCAGATACAACTGAGCCCTGTATAGACCATTTTTCTTATACATACATATGATAAAGTTTAATTTATAAATGAGGCATAGTAAGAGATTAATGACTAATAATAAAATAGAGTGATTATGGCCAGGTACTGTACTAAAGTAAAATAAAGATTACTTGAGCAGAAGCAGTTGATCTTATAACCAAGACAGCTGCTAAGTGACTCACGGTCGGGAAGCATCTACGGGGGTGTCCAGTTTTTTGGCTTCCCTGGGCCATATTGAAAGAAGAATTGTCGGCCGGGCGCGGTGGCTCAAGCCTGTAATCCCAGCACTTTGGGAGGCCGAGACGGGCGGATCATGAGGTCAGGAGATCGAGACCATCCTGGCTAACACGGTGAAACCCCGTCTCTACCAAAAAATACAAAATCTAGCCGGGCGAGGTGGTGGGCGCCTGTAGTCCCAGCTACTCGGGAGGCTGAGGCAGGAGAATGGCGTGAACCCGGGAGGCGGAGCTTGCAGTGAGCTGAGATCCGGCCACTGCACACTGCACTCCAGCCTGGGCGACAGAGTGAGACTCCGTCTCAAAAAAAAAAAAAAAAAAAGAAAGAAGAATTGTCTTGGGCCACATATAAAATACACTAACACGATAGCTGATGAACTAAGACAAAATCACAAAAAAACTCATAATGTGTTAAGAGAGTTTACAAATTTGCATTGGGCCGCATTCAAAGCCATCCTGGGCTGCATGCAGCCCATGGGCTGTGGGTTGGACAAGCTTGGTCTACGGTATAAATACACTGGACAAAGGGAGGATTCAGGTCCCAGTTGGGACAGTACAGGACACAGCCAGATCAGAATGGCCCACAGTTTTAAACTTACCAATTGTTTATTTCTCAAATTTTTCTTTCTTTTTTTATTTTAACAGCTCTTGTCACCCAGGCTGGAGTACAGTGGTGCGATTTCGGCTCCCTGCAACCTCTGCCTCCTGGGTTCAAGCGATTCCCCTGCCTCAGCCTCCCAAGTAGCTGGGATTACTGGCATGCACCACCCCATCTGGCTAGTTTTTCTATTTTTAGGAGAGACAGGGTTTCACCATGTTGTCAAGGCTGCTCTCGAACTCCTGACCTCAGGTGACCCACCCACCTCGGCCTCCCAAAGTGCTAGGATTATAGGCATGAGCCACTGCACCTGGCCTGTTTCTGGAATTTTTCATCTGCTATATTTGGATCTTGGTGGGCTACAGGTAAATGAAACCACAGAAGCAGCACCGTGGCTGAGAGGGGACTGCTGTATCAGCGGGTAGAATGGAAGCTCAGACACATGAGCCTTTTCTGAGGTCTTGGCTGGTGAAGAATTCATGACTCTGTTTTCCTCATCCTGCCTTTTTAGCCCTCTGCTTCCAGTCACTTCATGTCCTGACCAGTTTTCTACTTTGGTCACTCACCCTGTACAGACAGACAAACTAGAACTCTCAGATGATAGAAAAATTCTTAACTACAGTAGCCCATTCTGTGCCCTGGAAAATGGAGCATAGCTGAATATTTGAAAATCTTATGGGGAATAACTGTAATTTTGCACGCTATTGTCATTTGATGTCTGAGGATGAATACAGACAATGGAAGTGATTGAATGAAATATATGTCCAGCCCAGCATATTCCTAAATGTTGCATTAGGGAAAACACCTTACCAATTCTGTGTTTCCCTGAAAAAAAAAAAGAAACGAGGAAAAGTTATGTTAGTTGGTTTCAAGCTTCATTAAGCATAGTACCATAGAATAAAGCAATATTTACCAGTTTTAAGTAATGTATGGATTTTTTCTTTTTTGAGACAGGGTCTCATTTTGTCACCCAGGCTGGAGTGCACTGGTGCCATTATAGCTCATTGCAGCCTTCATCTCCCAGGCTCAAGTGATCCTCCTGCCTCAGCCTCCCAAATAGCTGGGACTACAGGCAAGTGCTACCATGCCCAGCTAATTATTTTATTTTTTGTATAGACAGGGTCTCACTTTGTTGCTCAGGCTGGTGTTGACCTCCTGGGCTCAAGTAATTCTCCCACCTTGGCCTCCCAAAGTTTTGGGATTACAGGCATGAGCCACCATGCCCCACCGGGATTTCTAATATAAGAAATTATTTTGGGCCGGGTGCTGTGGCTCATGCCTGTAATCCCAGTACTTTGGGAAGCTGAGGTGGGAGGATTGCTTGAGCCCAGGAGTTCAAGACCAGCCTGGGCAACATAGTGAGACCACCCCCCTGCATCTCCAAATAAAAAAAAAAAAGAATTAAAAAAAAAAAAAGTTATCTTACACATCTGAGGAGGTCCATAGTCACCATTTGACAAAATAACTTAAAGTCTTAATAACAATTAATAATAGCCTTTTAAAATTTGCAGTTAGGTTTATGAATATCTGCAGCCCCACATACAGAGTTACTTTCTAATAGGTGTGATTATGAGATGTAGAAATTTGTGGGTCATGTAAGGAGCATGACAATACTAAACAGCACCTTTCTGGGCATTCATAGATTTGGGATAATGCCTGGCATTCTTTGAAATTTACTGTGTGCAATGTACTGTGCCAGGTGCTTTACTTGCACTATCAAATGTAATCATTCCAACACCCAACAAGACAGGCACTATTATTTCTGCTTCATAGATGAAGAAACCGAGGTTCAGAGAGGTAAAGTAGTAACATCAGGCAACAGGTACTGGGGGATCCCCAAGCTTGTGTGACTGTAGCCTACATGGGTGACTGCTGCCCTACACTGTAATAGAGGGAATTGAGCAACTGGTTTCTTGTCAGTCAGGGATCACTTTTAATCCTAGGACTATAGCAGGACAACTGAGCAGGACTATAATTTGTAATGAATAATATGGTTACAAATTGTGCATTTCCATCTTCATGCTGCTGGCCATACTAGGTGAGGGCAGAGATACCTGAAGCCAGCATCCTTGATTTTTGAAGAGCCATGAGCTGACAGATTTGTGGACAAAGAGAATGGAAAGCGATTAATTACAGAAACTTTTACACACTCCCTGGCTTCCTGAGATTCTTGAGGTATATAATTGGCAGTTGACGCGGCTGAGTGTTTCTCAGCTTTTTTGCTCAGCTCTGAGATGGTGAAGTCCCTGGTGGCTTCTGCTCTGAGGCTGCATGACATCTGCTACCATCTGTGGTGGCGACCTCAGAAATCCCTCTCCTTGCTAAGCCAGCCAGCATCTCTCCCTTGCTAGGCCTTTAACTTGACTAAAGCAGTTAACAGGAACATGTGTCAGCCATGTTAACAGCTGTTTTGTTGGTGGTTACTCCACTCTGGCTTAGGCATTGATAATTGGATTTCTTTTTTTTTTTCCTATTCTGCTTTAAAATAAGCCTCTGAGTAGTAGAAGGAAAATAAAGTCATGTACTTTCTGGTCTGTACTAGCAGTAAGGGACTCCATTTGCTAAAGAAGCTCTTGGAGGCCTGGATCCTTCTCTGATTCTTAGACTGTCAACGTCACAAGCAACAGTGCTAGCCTAGCCTTCTACCAGGGGTTTCCTCCCAAAGTGGTTTTGAATTCTCTTCCTTCATCATATCTCTTCTGTGTTTTGATGGCCAGGTCTTGTAGCTCGAGGGAACAGTGAACTGTAAGACCCCAAAACTTAGGCCACAGGTAGAAGTTTATACATCCCCACACACAGTGGCTTAAGCCCGCAGAGACCCAAAGACATGCTTGGATTCAGAAAGGTGGCTGTTCCCAAACATGGTCAGAATTGTTGCAAGATGACTTCCTGCTATGCCTTGTCAACAAGAAACAATTGACTAAGAAAATCCATGGAGGCCAGGGAGGGTGGCTCACACCTGTAATCCCAACACTTTGGGAGGCCGATGCGAGTAATTACTTGAGGTCAGGAGTTCAAGACCAGCCTGGCCAACATGATGACTGTCTGTACTAAAAATATATATATATATAAAATAGCAGGATGTGGTGGCGGGTACCTGTAATCCCAGTTACTCAGGAGGCTAAGGCAGGAGAATCGCTTGAACCTGGAGGCAGAGGTTGCAGTGAACCAAAATAGAGCCACTACACTCCAGCCTGGGCAACAGAGTGAGACTCCACCTCAAGAAAGAAAAAGGAAAGTCCATGGAAACCATGAATGAAAGGGAAGGGAGGAGACCCTTTCAGTCAATAAACAATCATCCTCAAAGGAGAAGGCGGAGGGATGCAGGAGGCCGGTGACTGGCTCTCTGGGTGAGCTGGAGAGTGGCAGCTGTGTCGCTGGAGTGGGCAGGGATCCTGCCTGGCCAGCTGCACTCAATCTTCTGGGTTTCTGGTTCACAGAGCTGGTTCACAGCCTCCCTGAGGCTATCGACTGTGCAGGCTCCAAGCCAAGCTGGGGACTGCTTGGCAGCCCCAGTGAACCCTTTCTACTGGGGACAGATTGAGCTGTCCGACAGGGCAGAACGTTTCAGCTCCTTGGCAGCTGTATATCCTTGAATGTAAATCACTGCATTTGCTTTCTCTTGTCAGGGATATTCTTGTGAGAGTGAATCTGTTAGTGTGAGTCAGTTTCCCAGGAGTGGGCACCTAATAAACTGATAAAGGCATTTCTGAACTCCATGACATGTGGGAAGCCCAGCTCAAAACTCGGGGACTTTCCCCTTACTGGCAATTTGATTAAATGAGGATGAGGGGATGGGAGGGGTGGTGTTTCACCTCTTAGAATCACCCCTTCCTAAACTGTTAACTGCCTAGGATTATAGGGATTAGATGAGATAGTAGATGCTCAATAAATGCATTAAATTATTGAAGGCCTGGGGTGCCCAAGGGCCTTCAATAATTTAATGCATTAATTAATTAGTTTATTTATTTGAGATGGAGTCTCAGGCTGGAGTACAGTAGCACGATATCTGCTCATGCAACCTCCGCCTCCCAGGTTCAAGCTATTCTCCTGCCTCAGCCTCCTGAGTAGCTGGGACCACAGGCATGCACCACCATGCCCGGCTAATTTTTTGTATTTTAGTAAAGACAAGGTTTCACCATGTTGGCCAGGCTGGTGTCAAACTCCTGGCCTCAAGTGATCTGCCCATCTCGGCCTCCCAAAGTACTGGAATTACAGAATTTAATCCATTTATTGAGCACCTACTACATGCCATGCACTGTTCTAGGCAGAGTACAAAGCAATGTTCTTATCCTCTTGGAGATTACATTCTGGTGGGGAGAAGTCAGATGAAAATAAGATAATATTTGGAAGGGGAAGGCCCAGGCTCTTGGTGTGTTAAACTTACCTTGATATCCTTACAGAGAAAATGAACTTTCTGAGTGTTTCTTTGAATTTTCAGCTCAATTTCATAGATAGCTGTACGGCACAGCTGAGTAGACTCTTCCAAAGTAGAAATATTTCTGAGTCAGAGAGACTCAGCACAACAGCAGGAGCCCTGGGAAGACCTGGGGTGGTTCTGTTTGGAAAGGGGATTAGATGCTCCTGGTACTCCTGCTCGAGTGTTTGTGGCTTGAAATGAATAACATGCAAATGAACACCTGGGGCTGAGTCAGCAGTGAGTAACCCCTCTGCCGGGACGCCCAGCCCCAAGGCATACACAAGGGCCGCCCCTGCTGGCTTCTGCACCCTTGAGACGCTTCCATAGCAGCCTCTGCGCCTGACCCCAGCCCTTGCCCATGCCACCTGCCCAGTCAGAATTCCAGATCAGGCCAGTGGGGCTCTGCTGATGAAAACAGCATTACCTGGAAGCCTGGGACTTCAGTGTTTCTTCCCGCAGCAAGTGCTGAGGAAGCCGCTGCTTTCCCTGGCACCCCTTGCTGAATAGCTTCCCTTCTGCAGAGGGCTGGGGTCCCCACTTCATCAGGCCTCAGCTCTCCCATCGGCTCACCCCTCCTTCTTCACACCACTCCACCCCTCTGTCCAAGACAGACTCTCACACCTGGGCGCCCTGCCCCTTCTGAGAGCCGGCATCTCCTTCCTCAGCACCTGTTTTCCAGTGGATTCATTTCAGCACCCACAAATGTCCAGTCGCTGATGTCCTAAACCTACTTTTATGATCCTGCATTTCCTCAACTCACTGCTCCTTCTCTTCCCTGTCACTATCACGTTTCTTAAAAGAATAGTCTCCACTCCTCTCTCCCAGGATTTCTTAATCCACTAAAACTACTGTCAGCCCCAACACTTCCCTAAAACTTCTCTCAGTGGGGTCACCGAGGTCCCATTTGCACATCTGGTGCATGCTTCATAGCCTGTGTTTTACTAAACTTCTAGTCATTTCCCTTTGCAGTGCTCCCTCCCGTCTGAAACATTTTCTTCCCTTGGAAATCCCTTCCTTTCCCTTCCCCTCCCCTCATCTCCCCTCCCCTCCTC
>NW_016804447.1:6025708-6032626 GCF_001698545.2 Rhinopithecus bieti | reverse complement strand
CTCCCCTCCTCTCCCCTCCCCTCCCCTCCCGTTCCCTTTCCTTTCTTCTTCTTTTTTTTTTGATGGAGTCTAACTGTCGCCCAGGCTGGAGTACAGTGGGGGCTCACTGCAGCTTCTGCCTCCCAGGTTCAAGCGATTCTCCTACCTCAGCCTCCCAACTGGCTGGGATTACAGGTGCGCCACCACGCCCAGCTAATTTCTGTATTTTTAGTAGAGACAGGGTTGGCCTGTCTGGTCAGGCTGGTCTTGAACTCCTGACTTCAAGTGATCTGTCCGCCTCAGCCTCCCATAGTGCTGGGATTACAAACGTGAGCCACTGTGCCTGGCCGGTTGGGTATTTTCTTGATGCCGCTCTCTGGTTCTTCTGCCACCTCTTGACCACCCTCTAGTCTTCTTTGGCTGCATTATCTCCATCTCACTCCCTTTGCACAGACTCCCTGTGATTCAGCCATCATCTCTAAGACTAATTCCACTGCCTCTATGTAGTAAGTACCTGCCTCTTTTCTGAGCCACCGTCCATATTTCTATTTCCACTTCATCTCTACATAGACATCCTTAGAGCACCTCAAAATATAAAACCAACCTCATTTTTTTGCCCTTACTTCAAATCTGCTCTGTCTACACTACCTCATTCCATAAAGGCACCAACACCATCCATTTATTCACTCTCCCAAGCTAGAAATCTTAAAGCCATTCCCCCTCTTTCTAACCAGTGCCATCTAATCATGTCAAACTCTACCTTCTAAAGACACCCAAAACTTGTCCACCTTACTTTTTCCTACCTTGGTTCAGGTCACCATTATTTCCCCCCAGGAGAGTTGTAACAGTCTCCTATGTGGTCCCCACTCTTCAGCTTTGCCCATACCCAATCCACCCACCATGTAAACTACCTGTGTGATCTAAAATGCAAATTGGATCACCTTATTCCACTTCTTAAACCTTTCAGTGGCTTCTCTTGCCCAGATGGTCATGTCTGAATTTCTGAGTGAAGCCCACTAGGTTCCCAGTGTACTGAAGCCCATGTAATGCCCCAGCCTCATCTCCCATGCCCCCATTCCATGCTCTACACATCAAGCCCTGAGCCCACCTTGCTATTCCATGCCCTTGGATGACACACAAGCACCTCCTTCTGCCTGCAATCACATTCCTTCTCTTCAAGACCCTTTCAGATGTCAGCTCTGCAAAGCCCTCATGTTCTTCTCCTCCAGACCCTGTATTCTGTAAAGAAATGCTCTCTAAATACCTCTCCCCTAGTTATTGAGAAGTATTTCTTTTATGTCTGCTCCTGAAGTAAACAGTGAGTTCCTGGTGGCCAGAGCATGCCCTTCCTATTTCACTCATCTCGTCCTCCCACAGGACCTTGCCAAGTGTCAGGTACATATGTAGGTGGTGTTTAATCAGTGCAAAGAGCAAAGCAGCCCAGGTACTGTGAGAATGAAATATCTGGCTGGGCGCGGTGGCTCACACCTGTAATCCCAGCACTTTGGGAGGCCAAGGTGGGTGGATCACTTGAGATCAGGGGTTTGAAGTCAACCTGGCCAACATGGTGAAACCCCATCTCTATAAAAAAAAAAATTAGCCCAGTGTGGTGGCAGGAGCCTGTAATCCAAGCTGCTCTCAAGGCTGAGGCAGGAGAATCGCTTGAACCTGGGAGACAGAGGTTGCAGTAAGCTGGAATGGTGCCACTGTACTCCAGCCTGGACAACACTATGAGACTCCGTCTCAAAAAGAAAAAAAAAAAGATATCTAATGGGGCTATTTTCCTTTGCCCCTAGATTGTGAGTACTTGGTGGACTGGGAGTGTGTCTTTTTCTTATCTGCCATACCTAGACAGCTGGTGTTCAATAAATAGTGTTGATTATGGTTGGATTTACTCAAACCTTCCAAAATCCCCTCCCAATGCAAAGGGATAAAGATATCTAACTAGAATGCTGCCACTTCTGAACAGCTTTCTTTAACTTCACTTTCCCTGATACTGACCTTTACCTCACCATGCCCTTCCCATTCTCTCCTCACCCCATACTAGGAGGAACTCTGGGCTATAAAGCTAATCTCATAAAATTTGCTGGAGTCTGAAGTCCACCCTGGCTAAAGAAAGAACACACCTCAGAGCCCAGCCCAGGCTGGTTTTAGGTACTTTCTGCTTTTATTGAAATTATGACCACATTTCTGGAATCAAAACAGGGAAATATGACTTACAAAGAACTTTTAAATGATAAAGGGCACAAGTTCCTCTTCATGGAATATGTCATTTTCCAGGCAGAGGGCTTACATATTATCTCACTTCATCTGCACCACAGCCCTAAGAAGAAGCTGCTGTCATCTTCTCACTTTACATACGAAGGAGCAAGAGGCAATGGTGCTGAAAGGGTGGAGAAATGGTACAGAAATGATGGAACTAGAAATCAAACTCTCCTCTGTCTGATGCCAAGCCATCAGGTCACTTCCAGGAACATGAAACAATCTGTGACATGCCTTTGGGATCCTGAATTAGCAGAATTTCTGGGATTTCAATGATTTATGAGAACACTATAAAAATGAGTAGTGTTTCTATACACTAGCAGCAAATTATCTGAAAGAGAAATTAAGAAAATTCCATTTACAATAGCTACCAAAAATTAAAATACTTAGGAATAAACTTAAGGAGGTGAAAGATCTGTACACTGAAAACTAGAAACCACTGATAAACGAGATTGAACAAGACACAAATAAGTGGAAAGATATCCCATGTTCATGGATTGGAATAATTATTGTTGTTAAAATATCTATACTACTCAAAGCAATCTACAGATTCAATGAAATACCAGTCAAAATATCAATGACATTCTTCACATAAATAAAAAAAACTTATGAAATATATATGGGATTCCAAAAGACCCCAAATAGTCAAAGTAATCTTGAACAGAAAGAACAAAGCTGGAGGCATCACATTACCTGACTTCAAAATATATACAAAACTATAATAAATGAAACAGCATGATCCTTCCATAACAACAGATATATAGACCAATGGAACAGAATAGAGAGCCCAGGGACAGAATATTAGAAATTTAGAATTTCTGATTTTGAGTTTTCTAGGATGTTTGAAAGCCATCTTCTCAGAATAGGATGGCCAGAAAGTATAGCGAGGGACCCAGCCTTCAGTTATAGTTATGCAGCCCTCCCGAGGCCTGGCTGTCTGTCTTTGGAACCTCTTTGGAACTTCAGGGGCTTGAAGATTCCCATTGGGCACAAGGAAGTTGAGATCTGCTCCCAGGTTCTAGTACTTTATATTTATACATTATTAATGCATAAATAAATATATAATATGTAATAACATATACTATATACTTAGGGATGTTTAGTTCATATATATAAATAAATGTATTTGTTTAAATTTAAAAAAAAATTTTTTTTTTTTTTTTTGAGATGGAGTTTCGCTCTGTCGCCCGGGCTGGAGTGCAGTGGCCGGATCTCGGCTCACTGCAAGCTCCACCTCCCGGGTTCACGCCATTCTCCTGCCTCAGCCTCCCGAGTAGCTGGGACTACAGGCGCCCGCCACCTCGCCCGGCTAGATTTTGTATTTTTTAGTAGAGACGGGGTTTCACCGTGTTAGCCAGGATGGTCTCGATCTCCTGACCTCGTGATCCGCCCGTCTCGGCCTCCCAAAGTGCTGGGATTACAGGCTTGAGCCACCGCGCCCGGCCAAATTTTTTAAAATTTTGAAATGACCATAAACTTAGTGAAAAGTTGCATGTTCCATACAAAGAATTATATTTTTCCTGAACCATCTGAGAGTAACCATCAGTTGCCAACCTGATATCCAGTCATGTGCAGATACTTAATGCATAGTTCCTACAGATAAAGACGCTCTCCTTCAAAACCATAATACAGCCATCAGAATCAGTAGGGTAAATAGATGTCTTACTGACGTCCAGTCCTTAAACCCCATTCAAGTTTCACCAGTTGTCCCAATAATTGCCTTTGCAGCAAAATGACCTAGTTCAGAATTACATGTTACATTTAGTTATTTCTTTTGTCTCCTGAATGAAACAGTTCCTGCATCTTTCCTTGACTTTCATGAACACGGCACTTTTGAAGCTTATAGGCCAGTTATTTTGTATAATGTGCCTCAATCTGGTGTTTCTTTGTGATTAAACTCAAGTGGTCTATCTTTGGCCAGAATATCACAGAAATGACACTGTTCTCATTGCATCCTATCACATAGGGTTCAATTTCCATTTGTTCCATTACTTATGGTTTTGCTTTGATAATTAAGGTGTCTTCTAGGTCCCTTCACCATAAAGGTATTTTGTCCCCATGAGTAATTAATGTGTATTTAGTGGAGAGGTACGTTGTACCTCCCATTTCTCACCAAACTTTCAATTTATTCATCTATTTGCTAATATCAGTATGGAATCATGGTTTCCTATTTTATTCAAAGGGTTGTAATCCGTGATTATTATTCATTTTAATAACAAGTTGAACCCTGTACAGCTGTGGGAACTCATTTAAGCAATCTTTTGTGTCCTTTTGCCATGTCGTCATTATTCTTTGAGCAAGCACCTCCTTGCTTTTTGGTACAAGGTGCTCCAGGCTCATGTCCTACTTTCCTTGCCCTAGACCTAGAACTGACCATTCTTGCAAGGAGCCTGGGTTGCATTTGGTGGAAAACTGCATTTTAAAGCCAAGATCTGGATCCTAGGTTTGTTCTGCTATTAGGGCATCACCACTCCCAGGCCCTCACAGTAGACAGAGGTAGGGAATACATGTTTGTATATGGATATATGTATGTGTGTATAATATGTAATGATATAGGTACATGCATATACATCTGTTATGGACTGAATATTTGAGTCCCCCAAAATTCATATGTTGAAGCCCTAATCCCCATTGTGATAGTATTTGGAAATGGGGCTTGTGGGAGGTAATTAAGATTAGATTAGGTTATTAGGATGGGGTCTTCATGATGGGATTAGTGGCCTTATAAGAAAAGAGAGCATGACTGGGCGAGGTGGCTCACACCTGTAATCCCAACACTCTGGGAGGCCTAGGCAGGTGGATCACTTGAGATCAGGAGTTTGAGACCAGCCTGGCCAACATGGTGAAACCCTGTCTCTACTAAAATACAAAAAATTAGTTGGGCATGGTGGCACATGCCTGTAATCCCAGCTACTCGGGAGGCTGACACAGGAGAATTGCTTGAATCCAGGAGGCAGAAATTGCAGTGAGCCAAGATCACGACACTGAACTACAGCCTGGGCAACAGAACAAGACTTCGTCTCAAAAAAAAAAAGAGCAGGCCGGGCACAGTGGCTCAAGCACTTTGGGAGGCCGAGACAGGTGGATCATGAGGTTAGGAGATCGAGACCATCCTGGCTAACATGGTGAAACCCCGTCTCTACTAAAACTACAAAAAACTAGCTGGGCGAGGTGGCGGCGCCTGTAGTCCCAGCTACTCGGGAGGCTGAGGCAGGAGAATGGTGTGAACCCGGGAGGCGGAGCTTGCAGTGAGCTGAGATCCGGCCACAGCACTCCAGCCTGGGTGACAGAGCGAGACTCCGTCTCAGAAAAAAAAAAAAAGCAGCAGTCTCTCTTTCTCTTTCTCTTTTCTGCCCCATGTCTAAGGACACAGTGTGAAGGTAGGGAGCAAGCCAGGAAGAGGGCCCTCACCAGGAACAGAATTAGCCAGCACCTTGATCTTGGACTTCCCAGTCTCCAGAACTATGGGCAATACATGTCTGTTGTGTAAGCCACCCCACCTAGTGTATTTTGTGATAGTCACCGGAGCTAAGACAGTGTCTGTATTTGTTTATACCTACGTTCATTTATATACAAATTTAAATCTCTGCTGATTTCTGCATCTATCTCTATGTTGAAAATCATGAGCGCACACTAATACCTCCAATGCCAATCAACACCTCTGGGTTTATTCAAGTTCTCCTTTCCATATTTGTAACTTCTTTCTCCGACAGTGAAAGCATGGACTTCCATTGTCTCTTACATATTTACTCTTTTCTCCACTCCCTCTGTATAACAAATTTCCCATCTCTGCTGCCCACATCTCCTCCATGTGGGTGATGGTTGGGTACTAACAGTGCTGACTGTCTCGCCCTACTTGGATCTAAGACAACCTTGGTGATGGCCCCAGTGCATGTATGTCCCCGCCACCCTCTCTGGCTTTGACACATGCTCCAGGATGCCCATTCAAGGAAGCCCTCTTCCACCCTTCTGGACTGATGACTCTGCTGGGTACCCCTTCCCCTGTGTCCTCCTCCCCATGCCTGAGCTCGGCCACCCTGCTCTAGGCTACCAGCCCCTCCCACCATGGGTCCCTGCCTTGCTCTGTTCAACTAACTGCTAATGGCTTTAAAACTGAATTATTCAGGAAGGAAAGGGAACAAGGAAAGGAAGAGCATTTTATTGTGGGTTTTTTCCTGATTATTTTAGTAATACAAAATGACTTGGAGACATTTGGGGAAATATAGAAGAGACAGAGAAAGATAAATATCCGCATTAATTCTCCCACCTAGAGAAAACCAGTATTATCCCTTTCCCTCCAAAACATTGAACTTAAGCAAAACAACTCCCCGGCCCCAATCCCTACCCCCCAAACTACTAGTTTCCTCAGTTGAGAAAAGAACATATGCACATGCCGGGCGCAGTGGCTCACGCCTGGAATCACAGCACTTTGTGAGGCCAAGGCGGGCAAATCACGAGGTCAGGAGTTCAAGAACAGCCTGGCCAACGTGGTGAAACCTTGTCTCTACTAAAATATAAAATTAGCCAGGCATAGTGGCCTGCACCTGTAATCCCAGTTGCTTGGGAGTCTGAGGCATGAGAATTGCTTGAACCCAGGAGACGGAGGTTGCAGTGAGCCAAGACTGCGCCGCTGTACTCCAGCCTGGGTGACAGAGTGAGACTCCGTCTCAAAAAAAA
>NW_016804447.1:6018439-6025005 GCF_001698545.2 Rhinopithecus bieti | reverse complement strand
CAAAATTCATATGTTGAAGCCCTAATCCCCATTGTGATAGTATTTGGAAATGGGGCTTGTGGGAGGTAATTAAGATTAGATTAGGTTATTAGGATGGGGTCTTCATGATGGGATTAGTGGCCTTATAAGAAAAGAGAGCATGACTGGGCGAGGTGGCTCACACCTGTAATCCCAACACTCTGGGAGGCCTAGGCAGGTGGATCACTTGAGATCAGGAGTTTGAGACCAGCCTGGCCAACATGGTGAAACCCTGTCTCTACTAAAAATACAAAAAATTAGTTGGGCATGGTGGCACATGCCTGTAATCCCAGCTACTCGGGAGGCTGACACAGGAGAATTGCTTGAATCCAGGAGGCAGAAATTGCAGTGAGCCAAGATCACGACACTGAACTACAGCCTGGGCAACAGAACAAGACTTCGTCTCAAAAAAAAAAAGAGCAGGCCGGGCACAGTGGCTCAAGCACTTTGGGAGGCCGAGACAGGTGGATCATGAGGTTAGGAGATCGAGACCATCCTGGCTAACATGGTGAAACCCCGTCTCTACTAAAAACTACAAAAAACTAGCTGGGCGAGGTGGCGGCGCCTGTAGTCCCAGCTACTCGGGAGGCTGAGGCAGGAGAATGGTGTGAACCCGGGAGGCGGAGCTTGCAGTGAGCTGAGATCCGGCCACAGCACTCCAGCCTGGGTGACAGAGCGAGACTCCGTCTCAGAAAAAAAAAAAAAGCAGCAGTCTCTCTTTCTCTTTCTCTTTTTCTGCCCCATGTCTAAGGACACAGTGTGAAGGTAGGGAGCAAGCCAGGAAGAGGGCCCTCACCAGGAACAGAATTAGCCAGCACCTTGATCTTGGACTTCCCAGTCTCCAGAACTATGGGCAATACATGTCTGTTGTGTAAGCCACCCCACCTAGTGTATTTTGTGATAGTCACCGGAGCTAAGACAGTGTCTGTATTTGTTTATACCTACGTTCATTTATATACAAATTTAAATCTCTGCTGATTTCTGCATCTATCTCTATGTTGAAAATCATGAGCGCACACTAATACCTCCAATGCCAATCAACACCTCTGGGTTTATTCAAGTTCTCCTTTCCATATTTGTAACTTCTTTCTCCGACAGTGAAAGCATGGACTTCCATTGTCTCTTACATATTTACTCTTTTTCTCCACTCCCTCTGTATAACAAATTTCCCATCTCTGCTGCCCACATCTCCTCCATGTGGGTGATGGTTGGGTACTAACAGTGCTGACTGTCTCGCCCTACTTGGATCTAAGACAACCTTGGTGATGGCCCCAGTGCATGTATGTCCCCGCCACCCTCTCTGGCTTTGACACATGCTCCAGGATGCCCATTCAAGGAAGCCCTCTTCCACCCTTCTGGACTGATGACTCTGCTGGGTACCCCTTCCCCTGTGTCCTCCTCCCCATGCCTGAGCTCGGCCACCCTGCTCTAGGCTACCAGCCCCTCCCACCATGGGTCCCTGCCTTGCTCTGTTCAACTAACTGCTAATGGCTTTAAAACTGAATTATTCAGGAAGGAAAGGGAACAAGGAAAGGAAGAGCATTTTATTGTGGGTTTTTTCCTGATTATTTTAGTAATACAAAATGACTTGGAGACATTTGGGGAAATATAGAAGAGACAGAGAAAGATAAATATCCGCATTAATTCTCCCACCTAGAGAAAACCAGTATTATCCCTTTCCCTCCAAAAACATTGAACTTAAGCAAAAACAACTCCCCGGCCCCAATCCCTACCCCCCAAACTACTAGTTTCCTCAGTTGAGAAAAGAACATATGCACATGCCGGGCGCAGTGGCTCACGCCTGGAATCACAGCACTTTGTGAGGCCAAGGCGGGCAAATCACGAGGTCAGGAGTTCAAGAACAGCCTGGCCAACGTGGTGAAACCTTGTCTCTACTAAAAATATAAAAATTAGCCAGGCATAGTGGCCTGCACCTGTAATCCCAGTTGCTTGGGAGTCTGAGGCATGAGAATTGCTTGAACCCAGGAGACGGAGGTTGCAGTGAGCCAAGACTGCGCCGCTGTTCCCCAGCCTGGGGGGAAGGGGGAGCCCCCTTCTAAAAAAAAAAAAAAAAAAAAAAAAAGAATATGTGCACATGGTTGAAAAATTCAGAAGTAACCTTCTTCCCACTCAGATCCCCAAGACCCCTCCCCAGATGCAACTGCTGATATCTGTGTATTGTATATTCTTCCAGCTATTTTCCATGCATATATATGTTTACTCCATTTCTCAACCAAATTGAACTTTTACCTTTCTTACATATTTCCTCTTAGTCTTTTTGCTCTGCGTGTATATAATCTAGCAAAATATGAACTTTTTCCTATGTTCTTGTATTTGGCTTCTTCCAAAGTTATCACTTGAAGTGCCTGCATAACTTTCCATCATATATGTGTTTCATTGGTTTCATCTCCTGTTGTTGGATATCTGCAGTTTTTTTACTATCATAAATGATGGACTTTGTCTTTATTGTGCCAGGGGAGTCATGAAGCCAACCCAGTGTGGTGAAGCAGTTCAGCTGCTTTTGGTGGCTAGTAATAGAATATTGAGCTAAAACTGGCTAAAACAATAAGGTTTATTTTTCTCAATAATAAGCACTCCAAGGCCGGGCACGGTGGTTCACACCTGTAATTCCAGCACTTTCAGCAGCTGGTGAATCATCTGAGGTCAGGAGTTCAAAACTAGGCTGGCCAACATGGTGAAACACCATCTCTACCAAAATTACAAAAAAAAAAAAAAATTAGCCAGGCATGGTGGCTCACGCCTGTAATTCCAGAGACTCAGAAGGTTGAGGCACAAAAATCACTGGAACCCAGGAGGCGGAGGTTGCAGTGTGTTGAGATCGTGCCACTGTGCTCCAACCTGGGGTACAGAATGAGACTCTGTCTCAAAAAAAAAAAAAAAAAGCATTCCAGAGGTGGGTGATTAAACCAGTTTTGCCCAAGATGCCAAAATACAGAAGTTAACATTTCAAAGCCAAATCACTGGGTAGAATTTCCAAAGCGCAGGTTTGAGGGCCTCTCCCTGTGTTCCTGAACTCCTCACCCTCTTCAGGATTCAAAGAGGGGAGAGAAAGAGAAGATTCTTCACTGGTTTTTTCTTCAGATTTCTTCTGAGATGCCCGGGATGGAGTTTTACTGCCCTCAACTTAAGGCAGGTCTCAGACAGAGCATTGAGACCTACTTCTTGACTGACAAGCAAGAGAGCTAACGAGACCTGTGGCTGCCAAACAGGAGGCCTGTGCTGGAGGCAGCCACCGTGATGCTGAGTGCTTCCCCAGGTCTGGCATGCAGCACTCAGGAAAGAAAAGCTGCTAGTCCAATGCAGGCAGGGGATCCCCTAAGAAGAAAGTGGGAAGTGGGCACAGCACCCCTGTGAGGCTGAGGGAGGAGACCCCAGGACAGATGCATCCCCTCAAGAGACCTCGAGGGAATCCAGGAGTAGCAATCTCCTAAAAGCCTGCAGAAGCATCCGTGAGAAAAAAATCATCTGGGTCACAACAGAGACCCCAGCTGGCTTTTAGCAGTACCCACTTAGGAAAGACTCTACCGGTCATCTTACCAACACCCTGGCCCTAAGGGATCAAGCACGTCCTAGCAGCCTGGTAGGGGGTAAGCGCTGGGTGGAAGGAGAAGAAGCATGAGGCAGAAAAAGAAACACCAGCCATGGCCTCTTTATACCTCAGGCTGTGGACCTGACACAGGCCTGGTGATGGAAGGGAGACATGATGCAAGATCATTCAGGCTTTTATTCATCTTGGACTATTCTGATTCCACAACTACAAATCTGTTTGCTAGGGAAAGTGACTTTGGATTATCTATTACCTGAGGGCAAGGACAAAAGTCAAGGACCTGCCAGAGTTTTCATCTAGTAGGGGAATATCACCCCCTGAAGAGTTTCCAGGGCCAATGGGGAACAGCAGTAGAGTTCGTTTTCATCACACCTAATGAGCTGTGTGCTTGACATTCCAGTTACAAGCAGAGCTAAAGTGGATGAAGCAACAAGGGTTTATTTTATTTTATTTTATTTCTTGAGACAGAGTTTCGCTATTGTCACCCAGGCTGGAGTGCAGTGGCACGATCTCGGCTCACTGCAACCTCCGTCCTGGCTTCAAGTGATTTTCCTGTCTCAGCCTCCCGAGTAGTTGGGATTACAGGTGCCCACCACCACACCTAGCTAATTTTGTATTTTCAGTAGAGATGGGGTTTCACCATGTTGGCCCGGCTGGTCTCAAACTCCTGACCTCAGGTAATCCGCCCACCTCGGTCTCCCAAAGTGCTGGGATTACAGGCGTGAGCCACCGCACCCAGCCGAGGGTTTATTTTTCTCACCTAAAAAGAAGTTGGGAGGCAGGTGGCTGCAGGGTTGGTTTATTAGCTCAATGAAGGCCAAGCTCATGAAGACCATGCTCAGCCCTCCTCTTGCTCTTGCTCTACTGGCCTCCCTCTATCAATAATGTCTCCCCTCCTGGCCACAATATGGCTGCCCTGAATCCAGACATCACATCCTCACACAGAAAAACATGCCAGACAGGCTCTCCTTCCCTTTTACAGAGAGGAAAATATCTTCTAGAAGTGTCTCCGAAAGACCAACTTTATGACTCTTGAGCTAGAACTTGGTCACATGACCATCCCTCCAACACATTTCCTGAATGTCTCTACTTCCTTACTGCCTAAGTTTCCTCAAACCACTATAAACTAGAATCAGTGCCTCCCTCCCAAGAATTGCTGCCAGTGAGGTCATCAACCACCTAATTGCCAAAACCAGTGCATGCATTTCACAGCCTGGCCTTACTTGGTTTCTAGATCAGTCAACACTGGAGACCTCTCCCTATTCTTTGAAGCTTAATCCTTCCTTAGGGTGTTTTCTCTCCAGGTGTCTGTGCACCTCTGCACCACTCTTCAGGGTTCTGTGGCTCCATTATTCACCCCCTCCTTCCTATACACCCTCCGTGGACCCAGATGCCACCTTTGTGGCAAATACTACTACAGTTGCATAGCTAGCACCTACCTCTTTTATAAGCAGTGGATCTATATTTTAAATTTCACCAACTTCTTTTATAAGCAGTGGATCTAGATTTAAATTTTAAATCTATATTTTAAGCAGTGGATCTATAATATTAGTTCAGGACGTCCCTAGAGAACCTCAAACTAAAACACCAAGGTCATTGTTTTTTCCCTTACACCAAGTCTGCTCTTTCTGCACTCTTTATTTCCATTAAAGGCACCACTACCACCCAAGCTAGAAACCTCACAACCATCTTCCTCATCATTACCACCATCAACCCATGTCAATTCTACCTTCTAAATACATCTCAAAATCAAAATACATCTCAAAATCATCATCTTTCCATCTCAACCACAGCTGCACTGGTTCTAGTTCAGTTCTTCCCAGGACAGTTCTAACAGCCTTTTTTTTTTTTTTTTTTTTTTGGCAGCTTACAAAATATAATTTTACTTAAATTTGTATAGATAAAAATCTACCAAAATTTTAACAAAAACTTTATCCAAATCCTTTCCCACAACAAAATTGGACATTATGGAAAAAAACAAAACAAAACAAAACAAACATTCAAATAAGGTTCCCATCTTTCTACCATAAACTGGTAGATTCTGGGAGGATGAGGAGTAAGAGATAAATGAGGAGAGAAGATACGGATACCCAACACAATTTGATCTTCAGTGTTGTCTCATCTTTAAATGACTTAATAACAGAGATTTCCATAAGAATCAGGATTCATTTTTGACACAAAAATGGAAGCTTCCACTCCAAAATCACAAATAAGGCTTCTGGTTTTCTTTTTGGTGTGAGGTAAACAGTATATTCAATATTAAGGCAAATGGTAAAAACACATGGATGGTATATTAATGCAGACCTTCCATTAAATATATTTTGGAACACTCACGGATTTTTCAAACATATGTTGAAATTAGAAATCTGTAAAATCTGCTGCAGTGTGTAATAGCTATTTGCTTGAATGTCTTGGCAGTGCCTTTTTAGTAGCTAATATGTTCAGTGTAATCTTGTGCCTTTTTAGCAATTAATACATTAAATATAATCTTGTCTGAGTTTTTAAATGGTCTGTTTTTCTTTTTCATTATGTAGGATTAGATGCCCACCAAAATACTTGTAAATGAAGCAGGACCTGATTTCAAATTCTGTCTAGACACACAGTATTTGGCCACACAGACCACTTCCCAAAGTCTGCAAAACACTGCCTACTGGGCAGGCTTACAATGACAAAAAAGTATGATAATACAAGATATTAGCCGGGCGTGGTGGCTCAAGCCTGTAATCCCAGCACTTGGGAGGCCGAGACGGGCGGATCACGAGGTCAGGAGATCGAGACCATCCTGGCTAACACAGTGAAACCCCGTCTCTACTAAAAACTACAAAAAACTAGCCGGGCGACGTGGCGGCGCCTGTAGTCCCAGCTACCCGGGAGGCTGAGACAGGAGAATGGTGTGAACCCGGGAGGCAGAGCTTGCAGTGAGCTGAGATCTGGCCACAGCACTCCAGCCTGGGTGACAGAGCGAGACTCCGTCTCAAAA
>NW_016804447.1:6007330-6018377 GCF_001698545.2 Rhinopithecus bieti | reverse complement strand
TATTATTTTATAAAGACTCAAATCAGATTTAGGCTGTCTACATATATTATTCCAGAAAACACAGATTTAAGATTTTCAGTGATTCTTGCCTTCTGCCCCCTTTTCCTCCCCAATGAGACAACCATTTCTTTCACAATGATGAACCATCCCTTTTTATGGAAAAATGGCTTTCTTTCCCCATCGGATCAGGACAAAGACATCAATTCTTGGCCACACTGGCCACAGCCTTCTTGGCTGCATCCTCCAGGTCAATGGCTGAAGTAATGGGGAGTCCGCTGTTGTTGAGTATCTTCTGGGTCTCTTGGACGTTGGTTCCTTCAAGCCAGACCACCAGGGGCACCTTGAGTTCTAGCTCCCAGCAGGCTTTGGCGATCCCATTGGCAATGATGGCACAGTTGACGATACCGCCAAAAATATTGACAAGGATGGCTTCAACCTTAGGATCAGCTCTGAGCAATTTGAATGCTTGATATACTTGAACTTCCTTTACACCACCTCCAAGATCCAAGAAGTTGGCTGGCTTCCCACCATTAAGGAAAATGATATCACAAGTAGCCATGGTGAGCCTAGCACCATTCACAAAGCAGGCAATGTTCCCATCTAGTCCTATGTATTTTAGATCATATTTGGCAGCTTCATTTTCAATGGGCTCATTCTCTGATTTGTCATCCATAGCAAATATGTCTTTTTGTAGGAATTCTGCATTGTCATCAAAGTTTATCTTGGCATCAAAACAGACAATTTGTCCTTCTGGAGTTTCACCAAAGGGATTCACTTCCACCTGAGTAGCATCAATTTTCAGGAAGAGATTATACACCTTCGTAAGTTGATCTGCAGCCTGGCTTTTCAAAGGCCCAACGAAGCCTAGATTTTCTGCCATCTGCTGAGCTTGGCTGTCCTTTATTCCTTCAAAAATGTCAACTTGCTCCTTAAAAATGAGCTCTGGGTTTGAAGCAGCCACCTCTTCAATGTCGACGCCCCGCTGGGGCTGCCCACCAGCACAGGGCCATTGCAGGACTTGTCCATCAGAATTGCCAGGTAGGTTTCTCTGGAAATGTCAAAGGCTTCAGCAACCATCACCTTGTTAACTTTCACACCTTCTTTTGGAGTTTGTTTTGTCGCTAGATTGTACCCAATCATTTGTTTAGCCGGCTGTCCCACAACATTAGGGTCTTTTGTTAAATGAACACCTCCTTTCAAACCACTATTAAAGATACCTTTTCCTCTTCCTCCAGCTAAGATCTGGGCTTTTAAAACAATTTCTTTTGCATTTAGTCTCTTAGCAGCCTCCAGAGCTTCATTCACAGTGTCTGCTACAAAGAATCTTTGAACTCTCATTCCGTTATTAGACATAAGTTTCTTGCTCTGGTATTCCTGCAAGTGCAGCCATCTTCTGGAGGTCAGTTGAACTGCCTGGGACCCAGACGCCAGGAAGCGGGGCCGCAGTGCTAGGGCGCGCAAAAGCTTTCCGGCCTGCGCTGCCACAGGGGACGCCATCTTAAACAGGAAACCCGGCACTCTAACAGCTTTTTAACTACTGCCCCTTTCCCTTTTTTCCTGCCTTGTATGAAGATGTGATGCGTGGAACTGTGGCAGCCATCTTGCAACCATGAAGTGATGAGAGTGAGAACTAAAAGCCAAGGAGTTAAGGATGGCAGAAGAAAACCGGACAGGAACTGGGTCTCTGTGACCCTGTTGAGCAGTTGGGTCAACGCCGGGAATCATCTGTCTGGAGACTGCTTGTGATGTGAAGTCATAAATGTCTTTCCTTATGCCTTTGATAATGGCTATTAGTTGCATCATAAGCCATTCCTAATTGACATAGTGAGTAGGAAGATGAAGGTAACAATGTGAACAAACTTACAACATGTTGATGTGGCACTCTTGAAGCAGCTATTTTAGTCTGAGAGGGAGTTTTGTTTGTTTGTTTGTTTTAGGTAGCTGGGGGGAAAGCCAAACTATTAAATATTTAGTTTTTAATTATTGTTACTAGGTAGTATATTCAGTAGTCATCATGCCCACATCCCTTGTCCCTTGTTTGTCTTTTTCACTTAGGCCTCCTTTTAATTTTTAATATAAAACAGTATGTTGAGCAATTTTGTGGAGAGAGTTTTCAAATGGTCAGGTCAAACATTCCCTGGGTCAAAATGACTGCAGCAAATAGGCCTCCGCCAAGTGTATGGCCTCACCTGGAGCAAAGGCATGGGAGGCAGGGATCTGTGGAGTAGGGTGAGGACACAGCAAGTTAAGATGGTGCGGGGGAGTCATGTGGGGTGGAACTCAGAGAGTCGGGGGTTGAGAGTAGAGTAGGGGCAAAATATGTGAAATGTAGGGCTTGTGAAATGTGGAAGCCCTTCTTCCCAAATGCAAATTGGGGGCACCCATTTCACTGGGGCGTTCTTGGCCTCCATCCCATCCTGCCTATTTTGTGCACCTTCAGGTGGCCTGCTCTCATCTCAGCTCCACCTGGGTGCCTGTGGGAAACGTGGTTGCCCCAATGTCACACAGGAAGCATGGCCATCTCTGCTGCTGAGGTCTGAAGTCCATCCTGGGGCGGAGGTATGGTTGTCTGGTTGGAAGCAGAGACCAGGAGACTTGACTGGAAGTTTCTAGTGTCTGATGCTGGTTGCTTAGGGGGGTCACCAGACAGTCCCCATGATGCCACCTGCAGAGGAAGTAGAAAGATAAGATCCAGAGATCCAGAGCAGGGAGAGAGTGGAGGACCCAGAGGCTGATGGGGACGGTGCAGAGCATCCCCATCCGTATTCAGACATGCAGATGAATTGGAGTACTTGATGATAATTGCGTAGCATCCAGATTGGGAATGAAGAATTCAGCCTCCACCACAAGTGCAAAGTCCCTGGGACCAGCCATCTGGAGTCACCCAGTTCTTAATCACTGGACCTCTAGAGATAATGGTCCCTATCCTCACACTTCACCCTTCCCCAGACTGCCCCAAATGTGGCTCTTCTGATGACAGTATTCTCCAGGCTTTATGAAGCTTTACTAATTGTGGCTGGTTAGTTATTTCTGAACAAATTGTTTCCAGTCCTGGTGTTGAAGGATAGCACTTGAACAAACAGAGAAAACACTTAATAAACATTCCAAGGTCATTGGCCTTTGGAGAAAGCTTGTCTTTTGGTCATATCACTTCTTCTAATGTGGTTTTTTCCCCCTCAGAGAAGGGTGTTAGAGGACTGGGCATTTTCCCCTCTGGACATTGTCAGCGGGACAGTTCCATGAGTGTATTGACGGTTCCTGGTCATGTGCTGTGATCACCAAGGTTCAGCCAGTTTTGTGTCTGGGGAACCAGTAGGTTCCTTGGGTGTAACGCTCCCCATTGCTAAGGTTATAGCAGCCTCTAGGGGTTGCCACAGGTTACTGTGCTGGCTACAGTGTCTTGGATCCCTTTAAAGTTGGAGTTCTCAGGATTTCCTACAGGTGTTCCACGGGAGTACAGAGGGTCTGATGGCCATGGTCTGCAACTTAGGGTATCAGTTTGCCTAGACCCACCTGAGAATCACCCCCACTCTAACTGCACACACGCAACATACACACATGCACATACAGTGCCTGCTCTGAAGGGGGCGTGCATTCAAGTCCTCACTCTTCTTGTTGAAGTCCCCCAATTTCCCCTAGTTCTTCCCCATGTCCCCAACTTCCTCATTCGTTGAACACAAGCATGTTTGTGTTCACACGTGGCCCTGGAGAGCTGTTGCCAAGCGGTATTTAGCATTTTCCTGAGTCTCTCAGCAGGGGCGTTCCAGGCTCTAGTTTTTATGATTTATCTCAAAATCCAATCCAGTCTCATCACTCTCTGCTTAAAGCCTTTGGCAATTTCCCATTTCCCCTTCTGGTGGCTTATAAGGCCCCTTTCCCGTCTCCCTGCCCTCTTCAGCCTCGTCTCTCCTGACACACCATCCCCACCTGCTAGTCAGAATGAATTTCTTTTTGTACTTCAAAAGCTCTCTTCTCATTCTTGAAATTTTACAATTAATCCCATCTGGCCACAGCTCTGTGTACAGCATGGCAGTGTCTAATAATTAGTTACGAGTGTCTGAGTATCATCCAGTATTCAGCAGGGCAACTGTGACTTGCCCACTGCAAAGCTCCAATACCCGCTTTGAAAGATACCAAAGAAGGTTAAGACACAGTTCCTACTTTCCTGGAATTCTACCTTCTAGTTGGGTAAGACATGAACACATGAAATGCCTAGAAAAACAAGTAAGTGTTAAAACAGAGGCTGCAAACTGGTGGATTGTGAGCTGAAGCTAGGCCTTAAAAAAATGTGTCTTGTTTCAAAATAACAATCTTAGCCAGCTCAGTTGTCATTTTCCAATTTTTAAAATTCTGGTAAAATACATACAACGTTAAATTTACTATGTCAACCATTTTTAAGTGTAAAATTCAGTGGCACTAAGTACATTCATATTGGTGTGCAGCCATCACCACCATCTACCTCCAGAGCTTTTTCATAATTTTTTTTTTTTTTTTTGAGACTAAGTCTCGCTCTGTCACCCAGGCTGGAGGGCAGTGGCGCGATCTCAGCTCACTGCACCTCTGCCTCCCAGGTTCAAGCGATTCTCCTGTCTCAGCTTCCCAAGTAGCTGGGACTACAGGCACCTGCCACCATGCCTAGATAATTTTTTGTATTTTTAGTAGACATGAGGTTTCACCATATTGGCCAGGCTGGTCTCAAACTCCTGATCCACCCGCCTCGGCCTCCCAAAGTACTGGGATTACAGGTGTGAGCCACTGCACCAAGCCTAGAACATTTTTCATCTTGCAATTCTGAAACTCTGTACCCGTTCATCACTAATTCCCCATCCTTGCCCCCCACCCACCTCCTGGCAAACACCATTTCACTGTCTCTGTGGTTTTGACTACCCTAAGTATTACAGGTATTGCAGCTCATACAAATGGAATCGAACAGTAATTTATCCTTCTATGACTGACTTATTTCATTTAGCAGAATGTCCTGAGGCTTCATCTGTGTTGCCTATATCAGCATTTCCCTCCTCTTAAGGCTAAATAATATTCCATCATGTGATATATATATATATGTGTGTCACATTTTGCTTATCTGTTCATCTGTCAATGGACACTCGGGTTGCATCCGCGTTTTAGCTCTCGTGAATAATGCTGCTATGAATATGGGTGTACAAATATATCTTCAAGACTCTGCTTTCAGTTCTTTTGAGTATATACCCAGAAGTGGAATTGCTGCATCATATGCTAATTCTATTTTTAAATGTTTGAGGAACTGCCATACTGTTTTCCACAGCAGCTGCACCATTTTCCATTCCCACCAACAGTGCTCCAATTTCTCTACATCCTCACCAACACTTATTTTGATTTTGTTTTGTTTTGTTTTGCTTTTAATAGCAGCCATTGTAATGGATGTGAGGTGGTCAATACAGTTAAATTTTAAAAAATTAGTTACCAATATCTAAAATCAAATTTCACTTTAAAAATGTGTATTTTCAGTTTTTTTGAAAAACTGGAAAACTCTGGCTGGCCTGGCCTGTCCTCGTCCCTGGTAACAGTTGGCTAGAGCTAAGTAGCAACTGCCCCTTGGCACAGGGCAGGGCCTGCAATTTCCAGCTCAGCTTGCACCTCTCCTGTAGGTTCCTGAACACAAAAAATAAAAGCAGGTGCCTCTCACCCCAGCACTGCCACTTTTCCCCATTGAACGGTCAGGAAGAGAGAATTTTCCTTGTATTCACCCTTGATAAAATGTGGCAAAACTAACAGTAGACAGGGAGATAGGGAGTGAATGTCGTTTTTGTGATAGTGTATACCGATTATGTTCAATTGGTAGATTAGTCCATTTTCACACTGCTGTGAAGAAAACATGAGACTGGGTAATTTATTTTTATTTTAAAAAGAAGTTTAACTGGATCATGGTTCTGTAGTCTGTACAGGAAGCATGTACATCAGCTCCTGGGAGGCCTCAGGGAACTTACAATCATGGCAGAAGAAGGGGGCAGAGTGAGGCGTCTCATATTGGGAGAAGAAGCAAGAGAGAGAGGTGCGTAGGTGCTAACCAGTCCTCATGCAACTGGTTACACAACCAGTAAATAACCAGTTGAGAATAACCAATTCTCGTGAGAACTCTATCACGAGAACAGCGCCAAAGGGATGGTGCTAAACCCTTCATGAAGGATCCGCCCCTATGATCCGATCACCTCCCACCGGGCCCACCTCCAACTCTGGGGATTACAATTGAACATGAGGTTTGGGGAGGGACACAGATCCAAACCATATCAACTGGCAATTACAGTTTCTTGTAGTCAATCACTTCACTGGTGTTAGTTCTTCCTGGCCCCTATAGGCATTTGAGTTTGTGATCCTTGGGTTAAACTCTTGGCCACTAGGTGTTCTGAGACAGTGGCTGCTCTGGGAGCTGGCTGATCAAAGGCAGTTTGAGAAAGGAGGCAGATTTTCACCTCTGCCTTGAAGGATCATGTATTAGTTTGCTAGGGTTGCCATAAGGAACACCACAGACTAGCTGACTTAAACAACAGAAATTAATTTTCTTACAATTCTGCAGGTTAGAAATTTGAGATCAAAGTGTCGGTAGGTTGATTTTCTTTGGAGGCTTCTCTCCTTGGCTTGTCGGGGGCCACCTTCTTGCTATGGCCTCACATGATCTTTCTCTGTATCTGTCTGCATCCTAATCTCCTGTGCTTACAAGGATATCAGTCATATTGAATTAGGGCTCACCTCTATGACCTCATTTTACCTTAATCACCTCTTTAAAGACTCTATCTCCAAATAGTATTGTATTCTGAAGTACTGGAGGTTAGGACTTCAACATGAATTTTGGAAGGACGCAATTCAGCCCGTAACAGATAGATAGGACCAGGAAGGAGGAGAGAGAAGGTACAGTGGGCATGCATTTTGCTATCTTCTCAGCACCTGTATCTGTTTCTTACTGCTATTATAACAAATTACCACAAATATATTGGTTTTAACAACACAAATTCATTTTCTTCCAGTTCTGGAAGTTCTAAAATCAAGTGTTGGCAGAGCTACAATCCTGGAGGCTGCAGGAGGGATCTAGTGTTTTGCCTTTTCCAGTTTATAGAGGCTGCCCGTGTTCCTTGGCTCATGGCCCCACATGATCTGACCTTCACTTTCATCTTTACGTCTCCTCTGTCTCTGACTTTCTTGGGTCTTTTTGTTTTCTGAACAGAGACAGGGTCTCACTCTGTCATCCAGGCTGGAGTACAGTGGTGTGATTATAACCTACTGCAGCCTGGAACTGCTGGACTCCAGTGATTCTCTTGCCTTGGCCTCCCAAAGCTCTGGGACTATAGGCGCACATCACCACGCCTGGCCTCCTGCCTCCTTTTTATCAGGATCCTTGTGATTACATTAAGCCCACCCAGATAATCCAGGATCATCTGCCCATTTCAAGATTTTTTTTGAGCTGGAGTTTCCCTCTTGTTACCCAGGCTGGAGTGCAATGGCGTGATCTAGGGTCACGCAACCTCCGCTTCCCGGGTTCAAGTGATTCTCCTGCCTCAGCTTCCCAGGTAGCTGGGATTACAGGCATGTGCCACCATGCCTGACTAATTTTGTATTTTTAGTAGAGGCAGGGTTTCTCCACGTTGGTCAGGTTGGTCTCAAGCTCCCGACCTCAGGTGATCTGCCTGCCTCAGCCTCCCAAAGTGCTGGGATTACAAGTGTGAGCCACTGCACCTGGCCTCAAGAGCCTTAATCACATTTGCAAAATCCCAGGGATTAGGACATGGACATCTTGGGCAGGGTCAGGGAAGGGATTATTCTTTCAACTACAGCACATCTTCCTTCTTCCCCACTCCAACTTTGAAGCCCTAGTGGGCGATGTCCCTCAGAGCACCCCATGAGAGTGCTCACATGACCCACACCAGCCAATCTGACCCTTGGAGGGTTTTCCCTGGAGTGGCAGAACAGTGCAATTTGAGTCAGGGACTGACAGAGGTCTAGCCTCCTGTAAGGTTGAAGTTTTCGTCTGCATTTGTGGAGATGGAAACTGAGGTGTAGCAAGAGGGAAATAGTTCTGGTGACATTTTTATCATTTAAAATACAATAAAATAAAACAAAATATTAAGATCACATCAGCCTCCTTCCATTTGAATAGAGGAGACTCTATTAAATCTTCCCCATACCTAGCCCTGAGGTGAACATGCACATTTAAAAAAACATTTATGAAGAAATGGAGTCGATGACATGTTTAATTTGTGTTGAAAAGGATATATTTATAGTCACTTTGTTAAGTTTGCTAGTTGGTGGGGTATAGATACGGTTTTTAGAAAAACTCTTCCTCGGCTGGACGCAATGGCTCACGCCTGTAATCCCAGTGCTTTGGGAGGCCAAGGCAGGCAGATCACCTGAGGTCAGGAATTCGAGACCAGCCTGGCCAACATGGTGAAACCCCATCTCTACTAAAAATACAAAAATTAACCAGGCATGGTGGCAGGTGCCTGTAGTCTCAGCTACTCAAGAGACTGAGGCAAGAGAATTCCTTGAACCTGGGAGGCAGAGGTTTCAGTGAGCCAGGATCGTGCCACTGCACTCCAGCCTGGGTGACAGAGTGAGACTCCGTCTCAAAAAAGAAAAACTCTGCTCTGTCTGCACTGACCCATCCAGCCTCATAACAAGAAGGTGCAGGGCAAAAGGTCATATTGGAGTATGAGTGTGCCTCACAGTGCTGGCCACCAGAAACACATGGGGAATGGACGAGAAACAAGTTGGAAATGAACAGGGCCAAAGGCCAATCTGTTGAAAAATTCTTCTAGTCATCAGACTTGTAACATGGGCAGTTGGATTCTTGATTTCTGGTCAGAATTGAAATTCTTTCCTGTCTGGAATATACCAGATAAAGCTATCTAAACACATTATACTTTTTTTTTCATTTTTTGATGGAAATTGTACACATTTAAATTTATTAGGAGTTCTATGGAACCTGATAATAAACCCATAGAATTAAAGCAAATAATGAGTATGCCTTTGTGTGAAATTGCATGATTCATACATCCTAATGTATTGGACTATGTCTTAGCAAGACATTACCAATAACAGATTGTGAAGCTAAAATAAACTTTTCTAAACTATCAACCATGCTAGAAAACAGCCTGAAATCTCTTTCTGTTCCCTTTATGGACAATGGTATTTCAAACTTCTTGTCACATGAAGAGACAGTCAAAGAGCATGCAGCCAAAAAGGAATGAAAAAGTCTATAGAAGTGTGTCAGACAATTCATTCACACAAACTCATGTTATTTTCTATATTTTGTATTTTCTGCTATATGCGGGCTTTTAAGCTTTGTGATTTGTTATAATGTTTGTTTTTTTTTTTGTTTTGTTTTGTTTTTGAGACAGAGTCTTGCTCTGTCACCGAGGCTGGAGTGCAGTGGCATAATCTCAGCTCACTGCAAGCTCCGCCTCCCGGGTTCACGCCATTCTACTGCCTCAGCCTCCTGAGTAGCTGGGACTACAGGCGCCCGCCACCATGCTCAGCTAATTTTTTTGTATTTTTAGTAGAGACGGGGTTTCACCATGTTAGCCAGGATGGTCTTGATCTCCTGACCTCGTGATCCACCCGCCTCGGTGTCCCAAAGTGCTGGGATTACAGGCATGAGCCACCACGCCCGGCCCATTATAATGTATTTTCCAATTCTATTCATTTTCATATTTAATTTTGTATTTGTAATTTTTTTTTAAGAGTTGAGGTCTCACTGTGTCACACAGGCTAGATGTAGTGGTGCAATTATAGCTCACTGCAACCTCAAGCTCCTGGGCTCAAATGACCCTCCCACCTCAGCCTCCCAAGTAGTCAGGACATGCTCCCACCTCAGCCTCCCAAGTAGCTAGGACATGCTCCTACCTCAGCCTCCCAAGTAGCTAGGTGTGCACCACCACGCATGCTTTATTTATTTATTTATTTATTTTGTAGAGACAGTCTTGCTATGTTACCCAGGCTGTTTTCCAATTCCTGGTTCAAGGGATCCTCCCACCTAGGCCTCCTGAAGTGCTGAGATTACAAACATGTGCCACTGTGCCTGGCCTGCAATTTTGCGTTCATTGTCTTTAAAAGAGCACCCCATTATTCAGGCCCCACTACCTGGAATAGCTCCCATACACAGGCTACAGTGAAGAGATGTAGGTGGCCAGCCTGCCTAGAACAGGGGCTGAGAGCTGAGGAATCATGGCAGACAGGTAGAGAGGGAGACAGGTGGGGACACCGAGGATGGAGAATGTGAAAAGCTGAGTGTGGGAGGCTCGTTGAGGTTGATACTGGGTGCGTGATGGGTTCCTGTCATGGAGAGTGACAGGAGACGGGGCTCCTTTTCTCTGGGAACAGATGTTTCCAGCTGCTTCAACCTTCTGCACCTGTAATGAGTGGAGAGATGATTAAAGACTAAAACAGGTGGTACGTTCCAGAATTCTGAAAAGAGTCAAAAACATGTCACTCTCTGCAACTGAGATTTTTAAGAGCCAGCATCAAATGGATGAGGGTAATTACATGTTGGGTGCCTCCCAAACCTCAGAAGAGTCCTCAAGGAATAAGGGAGCTCCTCCATTCATCAAGAGTTGAGAGTGATCCTCAAACCCCATCCAGGAAGCACCAATTTAAATGTAACTAATAAAAAAACGCACTTTCCAATAATATGGCTAAAAGGATAATGACATATGATAAAGTATTTAAAAAGCAAATGTAAAAGTGGCAGTTCCACCTGCATACATATACAGATGAATACATTAGACTAAAAAACTATGAGGCAGAAAACATCTAATGATTTTTATGCAAAGACAAATGACACATAGGGAAAATATTTGTAATTCATAGCCAAAAAGTAATTTTCCTAATGTATCAGCACTCCTATAAATTGATTTTTTAAACCCAAAATCTAATAGAAAAGTGGTAGTTCATAAGAAAGGAAATAGAAATGCCTCCTAGACATAGGTAAAAATATTAAATCTTTGAATAAGAAAATGAAAATAAAATTACTCTGCAATTTCCCCTTTTTTTTTTTTTTGAGACAAAGTCTCACTTTTTC
>NW_016804447.1:5989463-6007043 GCF_001698545.2 Rhinopithecus bieti | reverse complement strand
GGCACAATCTCAGTTCACTACAACCTCCGCCTTCTGGGTTCAAGCAATTCTCCTGCCTCAGCCTCCCAAGTACCTGGGATTATAGGTGCCTGTCACCACATCCGGCTCATTTTCTGTATTTTTAGTAGAGATGGGGTTTCACCATGTTGGCCAGGCTGGTCTCGAACTCCTGACCTCAGGTGATCCACCCGCCTCGGCCTCCCAAAGTGCTGGGATTACAGGCGTGAGCCACCAGTCCTGGCTGCAATATCACTTTTCAACTGGAAAAGATAAAAAGAAAGTTTGATAAGGATGTGTGGAAACAAAGTATCTCATAAATTGTTGGTGGGGCTTGGCACGGTGGCTCACGCCTTTAATCCTAATGCTTTGGGAGGCTGAGGCAGGAGGATTGCTTGAGCCCAGGAGTTCAAGACCAGCCTGGGCAACATAGTGAAACCCCCTCTCTACAAAAAATAAAAAAATAAAAAATAATAAAAATAAAAAATAAAAAAAATTAGCCAGACATGGGGGTGCACACCTGTAGTCCCAGCTACTTGGGAGGTTGAGGTAGGAGAATCCCTTGAGCTCAGGAGTTTGAGGCTGCAGTGAGCTATAATCACACTGCTGCACTCCATCCTGGGTGATAGAGTGAGACCCTGTCTCAAAAATAAAAAATTAAAAATCATTGGTAGTGGTAGAGATACAATTTCTGTGAAGAGCAATTTGGCAATTTCTATTCATATTATAAGTGCGTATACCCTTTGACACAGCAATTTAACTTCTTAGAATGTATTTTATGGGTATGGTCACATATGAATGACATGACATATGTACAAGATTATTTCTAACACTCTGTAATAACAAAAGACGGGAGATAGCCTACATGTCCATCTAGAGTGGCCAAGTAAATAAATTACTAGATATCCGTATATTGGAATATTACTCGGCCATAGAGAAGAATGGGGAAACTTTGTTTAAACGAACATGAAATAATCTTCAAGATATACAAAGTGAAAACAGCAATATATAGAAGATATATATACTCTACACTTTAAAAAGAACAGGTGGGGCATGGCATGGTGGCTCATGCCTGTAATCCCAGCACTTTAGGAGGCTGAGGCTGGCAGATCACCTGAGGTCAAGAGTTCAAGACCAGCCTGGCCAACATGGCGAAACCCTGTGTGTACTAAAAATACAGAAAATTAGCCAGGTATGGTGGCGGGTGCCTGTAATCCCAGCTGCTCAGGAGGCTGAGACAGGAGAATCACTTTAACCCAGAAGGCAGAGGCTGCAGTGAGCTGAGATTGTGGCACTGCCCTCCAGTCCGGGTGACAGAGCAAGACTCTGCCTCAAAAAAAAAAAAAAAAAAAAAAAAAAAAAAAAAATTTGGGAGGAATGTAGCTGCATGTGTATCTTTTTGAATAAGTATGAAGTATCTGTAAGGATCTATAGGAAACTCATGACATCCACTGCCTCCAGAGAGAGGCTCTGGGTGTGAGGTTGTAAGAAAGAGCACAGTGTCTTCCTGATACAGAGTGGATCACAGGAATCCTAATCAACTCAGCAAATGCTAGTTGAGGGCTGGCCTTGTGCCGAGCACAGTGGCAGGTGCCAGGGATGCAGCAGTGTCCTGCCCTCCTGGAACTTACACCCTAGAGAATGAAACAGGCAATAAACAAGTAAAATAGATGGGTGGACAGTCAGATACACAGAAAGAAAAAGGGATGCAGTATTTGAAGAAAATTTAAAATGGCACCTGGAAAGGGTAAATGGGGGTGGCGTATCTATTATTTACACGGGGTGGTGGCCAGGGAAAGTCTCGTGTCATCCAGATATTGGGGGTGCGAGTATCCAGGACACAGCAAGTGCAAAGAGCTGACATAGGTGTGATTGAGGAAGAGTGAGGAAGCCAGTGCAGCTGAAGCAGGGAGAGGGAAAGGGACTGAGGCCAGTGCTGGAATGTGTCCCTGCATCAACTGTTCTCGGGCACAGTGCAGCCTGCCTGGGCCTGCTGGGGGTAGTGTGAACTGTGAAAGGTAAATGGGTTGGGACATTCAACATTCTTGGTGATGCCTATCTCTTTTTAGCCAATGGGTGTAATGACTTCTCTCTGAAATAAGAGACAAGGCAGCCCTTTGGTCATTCTAGTACCACGTCCCAAACATAGCGCTTGTCCCCATAGCACAAAAGCCATCCTCTATTCTCTTAGAGAGCCTGTGTGTCTTGGAAGGAAACAGATGCAAACATCTCTTCTAATACTGGCTATTCCTGAGCCTGTATGTTCCAGAAGTGGCCACAGATCAAACAGCCTTCCGTGCTTGTGTTTGGAAAGATGGCTGGGCCCCCAGGGAACCCCGGCTTCCACCGAGGGTGCACTTTCTCTGTGTGACATGTGCTATGTCAACTCTCTAGTCACAGTGGGTCCTCGTTCCTTAAGACGACAAATCCCCTGGGGAAGCCGGTTGACTCTTGCATAATTGGACAGTTGGCTGTATCCAGAGAGGAGTGTTTACAGAGCACATCAAAAGCCAGCCTGCGGACCCACGTGTTTGCTCAGTATCCACACGGCAAACAGCAAGAGCCTCCCTTGAATGGAGGGGTCAGGAAGGGATTTTCCTCAAATCTAAGTGAGCCTCTGGGGTGACGGCTCATTCAAAAGGCCATGGTGTAGGAAAGAGTGTCCTGGAGTATGGGTGCCAGACCTTTGTTGTCTGGGGTGGACACAAAGAGTCTTTGCTCTCCCCGTTTGCTTTCTAGCAACAGAATCGACCCTGGGATACTGAGGGGGGACTTGGGCCTGTTTCAGGGTCTAAGTGTCTGGACCAGAACCCAAAGGCCAGCTGTCAAGCAGGGGGCGGGGAGAAGGAGGGTGGCCCACTAGCTGTGCTCATAACAGAGACCCAAGGCTTTTATGCACATGATTGGTGATGAGCTGGTTGCCTGGCAACCGCAGCCCCTTCCCCCTTCTATCCATACCCCTCAGGCGGCATGTAATGTTTGTGACATTTTTCTTTTCATAGCGGAGACAGGGAATCGCCCCCTTCATTAGCTAAAGGTGGTGCCCACCCGCCCATCCCCCCTTAGTAGCTTATTGATCTGACTCCTGATTCGAAATCATCTCAGAGCAGAGCAGTTAATTATTCATCGCACAGAAGACTGATTTTTGTACCAAGATAACCCCACAGACAGGAGTTCATGGAAGGGAAGGGTTTAGACCAAGACCTGGCACTCAGGAAGAGAGGTATAAAAATGAGCTGTTAAAAGAATTACCGATATCTCTTTCTTCTGGGAAATCTCAGTCCTAAGACCTAGACTTCACTGTTTTCAAAGAGCTTCACTGTCTCTCAGCTTCTCAGAATACTGCAGCCAGAGATTTCGCCCCGTCTGCCCCCTGTAGCCAACTGCCTTAGCTTACAGACAGTGAAACTGAGGCCCAATAGACAAGGGAGTGACTTTGCCAAAGTCACATAGCTCATGACGCCAGGGCTAGAAATACAGACCTCCTGTTCCTCATTCTCTTCCTACTACACCTCTAGCCCTCAAAATTGAGCATGCCTAACAATTCTACCAGGAGTCACTAAAAAATGCAGATCTAGGAGCCCCTCCATGGCACCATGTTGGCTTCCTAGGGCTGCTGAAACAAATAATTACAAACTCAGTGGCTTGAAACAACACGGATTAATCATCTACAGCTTCAGAGGTCAGAAGTCCTAAAGTGGGTCTTGCAGGGCTGGGGGTGAGGTGTTGGCAGGTCTGAGTTCCTCCTGGAGGCTCTGGGGGAGGATCTCTTCCTCACCTTTCCCAGCGTTCAAGGCCACCTTCACCCTCAGCGCATGGCGCTTCCCCCCAATCCCTACATTTTTAGCCAATGGGTGTAATGACTTCTCTTGGAAATAACTTTGTGGGGCAAGGCAGCACTTTGACAATTCTAGTACCACATCCCAAACATAGCACTTGTCCCCGTAGCACAAAAGCCATCCTCCATTCTCTTAGAGAGCCTGTGTGTCTTGGAAGGAAACAGATGCAAACATCTCTTCTAATATTGGCTGTTCCTGAGCCTGTGTGTTCCAGAAGTGGCCACAGATCAGCCTTCCATGCTTGTGTTTGGAAAGACGATGGGCCCCCAGGGAACCCCGGCTTCCACCGTGGGCCTCTCCTGCCTGCCTCTTCTCTTTGTTAGGATCCCCATGATCCAGTGGGCCCACCGGGGTAATTGAGGATAATCCCCCCATCTTAAGATTCTTAATTTAGTTGCATCTATTAGGCCCTTTTTCCCATGCAAGGTCACATATTTGTAGGTTCCCGGAACCAGGACATAGACACCTTTGGGGGTTCATTATTTTGTTCCTCCTGCCATGCCTCTGAGGCAGGATTCTGACTCAACCTCCTGGGGTAAAGCCTAGGAATCGGCATCCTGAACAACTCTCCTTCCGACTGGGAGGCAGGGGCTCCTGGAGCCTGGAGGGAAAGGCCACGCCACACCCGCTGCAGTTGGAGGTGTCTCTTCTTGAGAAAATGACTAGCAGGGCAAGGCTGTCATTCCCATTTTATAAGATAGGAAGCTCAAGGGAACGGTGAATTTCTAGAGAATGGTGAGAACAGTTAATTTCTAGTCCAAGGTTTACAGCTAGAGCTGAAATTAATTAATTAATTAATTTATTTATTTATTTAATGTACTTACATATTTATTTTGAGATGGAGTCTGTCACCCAGGCTGGAGTGCAGTGTTGCAATCATGGCTCACCACAACTTCTGCCTCCCAGGCTCAAGTGATCCTCCCACCTCAGCCTCCTGAGTTGCTGGGACTACAGGCATGCACCACCAAGTCCACCTAATTTTGTATTTTTTGTAGAGATGAGGTCTCACTATATTGTCCAGGCTGGTCTCAAACTCCTGGGCTCAGGCAATCCTCCTGCCTCAGCCTCCCAAAGTGCTGGGATTATAGGTGTGAGCCACCACACTCGGCCTGGAGCCAGAATTTAGACCCAAATCCCCTATTTCCACACCCACTGTTCTTTTTACTACAGCACAGTCACCACCTAAACTCTTCCTCTATTCTGTAAACACAGTATGGTGGGGACTGCCCCCCTCATCTCACAGACAGAGACACCGTGGCACAGAAGGGATCCAGCCACCTGCCCAAGGCCTAATGCCTGGCTTCTGGCCGAAGCACCACTGACCCGGGAAGCCCTGGACAGATCAGGCATCTCCTTCGCTTTCTCCCATGGAGATTTTATCCCTACCCATCTGCTGAGAAACACTTTTTAACACAGAATGAGACTCATTTCAAATACGCAGGGCAGAAACAAACACAGAGCCTTTTGGTGGATTATCTGTGTGGAGCAGACTGATGGCAATTAGGGGTTCGGGGAGACAGCAGGTGGGGTTGACAGGCTTTTCTATCACCGTCCCATGAGGAAACCTAACAAAGGAGACCCTCCTCACCGGTGCGCAAGTGTGTGAGTCAGCGCCAGGGGGCAGAGTTTGTCCAGGAATGAGAGTGCACACGCCACTGTGCTTTGGCTTGAGGGTGATGTTAAGAAGGACGAGCTTCTGGTGCACAGGGTCATTGCCTTGAGTACAACCTTAGCCAATAGGTTTCTAATTGGGCCACTTATCTGGAAATAAGTGTGACATAAGAGCCCCGGAGGGTGGGTTGAGAGCAGATGCAAAGTGAATGAGGAGCATGCCACGAATGTGTTTTTATAGGGTCAATTGTCTCATAATCTTTGTGTTCTCCTTTGGTGTGAATTAAATTCTGACCACTACTTGGCAATTTGTCAGAAGGCAGCCAGCTTAAGTATTGAGAAACACTGAATAAAATTTCAAGAGTTTTCTAGTACGTGGCCTCTGCAGCTGGAAAACATTTAAGAAAAGCTCACTTGTTTTTTCTTTTTTTCTTTATTATTCTTATTTATTTATTTTTTTGAGAGGGAGTCTCACTCTGTTGCCCATGCTGGATGGAGTGCAGTGGCACAATCTCGGCTCACTGCAACTTCTGCCTCCTGGGTTCAAGCGATTCTCCTGCCTCAGCCTCCCGAGTAGCTGGGACTGCAGGAGCACACCACCTCGCCTGGCTCATTTTTGTATTTTTAGTAGAGGCAGGGTTTTATCATGTTGGCCAGGCTTGTCTCGAACTCCTGACCTCAGGTGATCCACCCGCCTTGGCCTCCCAAAGTGCTGGGATTACAGGCATGAGCCACTGTGCTCAGCCTAATTATTATTTTTGAGACAGCGTCTTGCTCTGTTGCCCAGGCAGGAGTGCAGTGGCATGATCATAACTCACTGCAGCCTTGAACTCCTGGGTTCAAATGATCCTCCCACTTCAGCCTCCCCAGTAACTAGGACTACAGGTGTGCACCACCACACCTGGCTAATTTTTTTTTTTCTTTTTTTTTTTTTTTTTGGTAGAGATGGGGTCTCACTATGTTTCCCAGGCTGGTCTTGAACTCCTGGGATCAAGCGACTTTCTGGCCCCAGCCTCCCAAGCATTGGGATTACAGGTGTGAGCCACTACACCCAGCCAGTTTATTTTCTATTTTAATTTTAATTTTTTGCAAATTAATGTGATTATGCACACACAGTAGCTGTAGAAGCTTCTCCTCACATCTGCCCCCATGCTGTCCCAGCCCCCGAATGGAACGGTCCCCACAGAGGTGGAGGCAACACAGCATACTGGGTACGTTGCTTGGGAATTAACCCCAAGCACGCACAGTTCAACCATCTGCGAGGCAGCGACATTTGGACAGATTTGAATTATCAGTGGCCTGAGGATGCTGTCTCTTTTAGAACAACAATAACTACCATTCATGAGAACTCCTTAGGCACCAGGCTTCCCTTGTAGAATCTCATTTAGGCAATAAAATGATTCTGTAAAGTAGATGCTACTATTATTTAACCGTATTTTACAGTTGAGGAAACTGAAACTATGAGGGGCTAAGAAAATTGTTCAAAATTACCCGGCTAGGTGAGGTGGGCATGGTGGCTCACACCTGTAATCCCAGCACTTTGAGAGGCCGAGGCAGGCAGATCACTTGAGGCCAGGAGTTTGAGATCAGCCTGGGCAACATGGTGAAACCCTGTCTCTACTAAAAATACAAAAATTAGCTGGGTTTGGTGGTGCACACCTATAATCCCAGTTATTCGGGAGGTTGAGGCAGGAGAATCGCTTGAACCTGGGAGGCAGTGGTTGCAGTGAGCTGAGATTGAGGCACTACACTCCAGCCTGGGCAACAAAGTGAGACTCTCTCTCTCTCTCTCTCTCTCAACAACAACAACAACAACAACAACAACAACAACAGCAAAAATTTGCCCAGCTAGGAAGTAGTTCAACCAGGCCTCAGACAGAGCCATCTGACCCCAAAGTCCAGGGACTTAGCTCCTGTTTTCCTGGAAGCCTGAGAAATCCTATCTCAATGGAAAAAAACCTGGCCATAGATTCTGACACTTTACATTCTAATTTGAACATGGTGCTGATTTGGTGGGTGGCCTTAGAGAATTTACTTCATGTCTCGATTGAATCTTAAGATCTTAAGGTGAGGCAAATGCTTCATAACTCAACTGGCCAAAGTACATATAATATGACCTCTATGTTGGGGATATTTGGGTCATCAAGAGCCCACACTAGTATGTGGAGTCAGGGGCCATCAACAGCTCTGAGATCTACAGGAAGCTGGCACTGGGGTCAGAAGGAAGTTTCTGTAAAATGGAAATGTAATGGGATGATGTGAGGTATGAGTGGAATTATCTCTCAAGCTCTTGGTTGCTAAAATACACAGAGAATGTATCAATCTGCCCACAGGCTCGGGTTTTAGAGCTGGGGACTTGGCAGAGGATGGTCACATGTTGGGCAAAGAGAAGTAGGCATTGGAGAGATGTTGCATGAGGCCATCAGCTGGGGTCAGCTGGAAGAGGAAGGCCATATGTCCCAAGGGACCCCTGGGAGCTGCTTGGCATTGAGTACCAGGGTAGGTCTTGGGGGCCACTTGCTAAGCCATGGAGACCAACAGTTCTGCCATAGGCAATCACAAAAAAAAAAAAAAAAAACCATATTCCACTTTCTCTTTTCTTCCTTTTCACCCAAAGCTACAGGGGAAAGCACAGGCAAGGAATCGGATGGGAGAGGCACATCCCATGTCTCCACCCCGCCACTACCAAATCTTTTAAAGCCATGAGTCTAGTCTTCACTAGAGGTGAGGAGGAAAGCTTTGAATCCAATATAAGAATGAAATTTTACATTAAACAGAGTTGAATCTTAGTAACTGGAGAGAAACTGTTGTGATAACTAAAATGAAAAGTTATAGAATCAGACTGGGATATATGTAGCTAATGGAGCCTGCTACCCAGTGGGAAAAGGAGGTTCCACAGAGCATAATTGATTGATTTTATTGGGGTAAAAACAGTATTTCATGTTTTTCTCCCCAGAGAATTGACAATCTTTACTAAACCTATTACTGAAAGATGAATCAATAAATATATATTCTGCCACAGGTGAAAGACTACAGCCTGCCGTTTCACACTGCACAGTTAGTTCCTGTGCGTGTGGGATGATCACATGGTTCTCTGGGACTTCAGTCTTGCAGAAGCATCTTGGATATACCTCAGATAATGGTGGGGAACGCTAAGAGTTGCTCTTTTCATCAAATTTGCAGTTGTAGTTGGTTCTTCTGCTCCCACACAAGTATTAGGTTAGAATATTCATCTTAAATGCCCTTCCTCTGCTCAGAGACTTCTGCCCCCTGAGATGTCTGGATCAATACCAACTCCCAACTTCTGACACCCCTCCTCACCCCCACTCTCCACCTCTACCTCAGCTGTGTCTCCCTCTTGAACTTCCTTCCTTCCTTCCTTCCTTCCTTCCTTCCTTCCTTCCTTNGGAATAGCTGGGACCACAAGTGTGCATCACTACACCAGGCTAATTTTGTTTACTTATTATTATTATTATTATTATTATTTTTTGTAGAGGTGAGGGTCTCGCTGTGTTTCTCAGGCTTGTCTCAAACTCCTGGGCTCAAGTGATCCTCCTGCCTCAGCATCCCAAAGTCCTGGGATTATAGGCATGAGTCACCACACCTGGCCTAGATTTTCTGATTTTAATCTATTGATTCTCTCTTTCTCTTTCTATCCCTGCCTCCCTCCCTCCCTCCCTTCCTTCCTTCCTTGCTTCTTTTTCTTTTTTTTGAGATGGGGTCTCACTCTATCACCCAGGCAGGAGTGCAGTGGTGTGATCTCAGCTCGCTGCAACCTCCGCCTCCCAGGCTCAAGTGATTCTCCCACCTCAGCCTCCTGAGTAGCTGGAACCACAGGTGCATGCCACTACACCCAGCTATTTTTTTGTATTTTTGGTGGAGACGGGGTTTCGTCGTGTTGCCCAGGCTAGTCTGGGACTCTCAGCTCAAGTGATCTGTCCGCCTCAGCCTCCCAAAGTCCTGGGATTATAGGCGTGAGTCTCCTCGCCTGGCCTCCCTCCTGAACTTCAAGCACTCAGCTTGAGCTCTGGGCTTCAGAAGTGATATACAAATGAACTTAAACTGTAGTCACAATGGTGATAATCTCACCTCAACCCTGAGTTCCTGCCACCCCTTGACTATAGATTTAGGCAGTACAAGAACCCATAGATAGACACATCCATGGGACAAAGAAACAGACCCAAGGATGAAATCATAATTCACTCTATGATGAAGATGATATCACCAATTCATGAGAAAAGGCAAAGTATTCCATAAACAGCATTTGGATAATTGGTTAACTACATGTGGAAAACCAGCCATTTAAATTCCTATTTCTGATGAGGCTCAAAACACAATACCCCAAAATATGGCACCTTGAAATACTGACAATTTTAAGCTGAAGGAAATTGAAAAAAATCACAGTAGCAAGGTCTCTCTGACATTCCCCCGCCCCCTTTCTCGTGAAGCAAGGCCATAGAAACTAGAACTCCCCTCAACCCTTTTCCCTGAAGCAGGCCATAAAACTGAGAAAAGTCACTCTTCGACTTTCTCCCTCCCTTCTCCCCTGAAGACCTTCATGTGGCAGGTGTCCTGCCCTATACCCAGAGGGAAAAAAATGTCACAGTGGGGTGCCAAGAAGAATCTGAACAAACAGATCATGCTAAATTCTCCCCAGTGTTTTTTGTTTTGTTTTAGGGGTTATTTTGGATGGAGTTTCTCTCTTGTTGCCCAGGCTGGAGTGCAATGGCACGATCTCAGCTCACTGCAATCTCTGCCTCCTGGGTTCAAACAATTCTCCTGCCTCAACCTCCCAAGTATTGGGGATTACAGGCATGCACCACCATGCCCGGCTAATTTTTGTATTATTAGTAGAAACTGAGTTTTACCATGTTGGTCAGGCTGCTCTTGAACACCTGACCTCGGGTGATCCACCTTGCCTCCTAGAGTGCTGAGATTACAGGCGTGAGCCACTGTGCCTGGCCCTCCCCAGTTTTTTACCATTAGATTGCCCTCCAGTCATACTTCTGCACGATTGTCTATACAGATACACAAATATTCCTAATTCTTCAGGTTTTTATTTTTGACGGCTCCTGTGTTACATAACATTTATATTAAATAAATATGTTCTGCTGGCTGTGTATGGTGACTTGTGCCTGTAATCCCATCACTTTGGGAGGCTGCGGTGGGAGGATCGCTTCAGCCGAGAGTTCAAGTCCACCCTGGACAACATGGCAAAACCCTGTCTCTATATATAAAAAAAAAAAAATACAAAAATTTGGCCAGGCATGGTGGCTCATGTGCTATAATCCCAGCACTTGGGAGGCCAGTGCGAGTGGATCACTTGAGGTCAGGAGTTTGAGACCACCCTGGCCAGCATGATGAAACCCTGTCTCTGCTAAATACAAAAAAATTAGCTGGATATGGTGGCTTGCGCCTGTAATCCCAGCTACTTGGGAGGCTAAAGCAGGAAGAGTACTTGAACCCAGGAGGTGGAGGTTGCAGTGAGCCAAGATTACACCACTGTACTTCAGCCTGGGCAACAGAGCAAGACCTTGTCTCAAAAACAAAACCAAAAATTTGCTGGGTATGGTGGCAGATACCTGTAGACCCAGCTACTTGGGAGGCTGAGGTGGGAAGATTGCTTGAGCCCAAGAGGTAGAGGCTGCAGTGAGCTGTGATCTTGTCACTGCACTTAGGCCTGGGTGACAGAGTGAGACCCTATCTCAAAAAAAAAAAAAAAAAAGTTATGCTTCTCTCTTGTTAATGTATCTTTTGTTATGAGAGTGTCAGCCATGAACCTAGCAATGGGTGAAGAAAAGATACCACTTTTTCTCTCTTATGCTTCACATCCCTCAATTTCTGATGGCTGAAAGAGAGGTAATAGATAAAAGAAGGAAATTGTAAAAGAAAACTTAGGTATATATTTATCAGACCTTGGGAATTGGGAAAGAACTTTACAAACATAAAAACAGTAAAGAAATCACATAGGAAAAAATGACAAATTTGAATATACAAAATTTTAAATGTGTGCCAAAAACAACACAAATTCAATCAAAAGGTATGGTAGTAACAGGGTCCGCTAATCCCCATTGCACCGGTGGACAACAAGCCAACGGCCAGCATGTGAGTGAGACCATCTTAGACCAACCCTTCCCCAGCCATGGCACTAGCTGACACATACGCGTGAATGAGCCCAGCTGAGATCAGCCAAGCCTGATCCAAGTTATCAGATATGGCCTGCTGCTCCATTGACTTGTAAGCAATAGTAACTTTTTTGTTGCTGTTTAGAACACTAAGTTTTAAGGGGACTTGTTACGCAGAATTAGACAAATGATACAAAAGAGAAATGAAAAATTGGAATAAATATGTGTAAGAAATAGGAACAATAAAGGTGCAAATCTTTAATATGAAATGAGGCCTTATAAATCAAAAGGAAAAACACCATCTGCCACAGTGAAATGAATAAAAGACATAAGCAGTCAGGTCGTTAAGGAAGAAAGACAAATAACTAATAAGCGAATATAAAAGTATTAACGCTCACACAAATAAAAGAGGTGCAATTTAAACATTAAATGACACTAAGATATTTTTTACTTATTAAATTAACAGTTTATATTAGCAATTTTAAAAATGTTCAGTAATGAAGGGCAATCTCTTATCTATGGGTGAAAGTCTAATTAACAAACCGTTTCTGGAAAATAATTTAGCAAGATTTAGAAAATGTCTTTGGGGCAGATGCAGTTGGTTGGTGTGGAGTACTGAATCTTTATTCTCAATTCCTTGTTGCTGCCTGTATCCGTGCTGTTTGCATGATTTTGTAGTTCCTCCCACTAGAAGAAGAGTCTATTTTCTTGCATATTGATGTGGTGGTTTGTCTTGTGGCTGTTTGTGGCCAATGGAAAGTTAACAAGTGTGTGCTGCAAGCAGAGGTTTAAACATCCCCTGGTGTCAGGTTTGTTCTGTTGCATTTCTCCCTTTACCACAAAAAGAGCTTTCCCTATGTAGTCCTGCCCCTTCAACACGGGCTCTAGAGTGAACACGGGGGTTTGGGAAGTTGGAATGGTAGTGGCAGAATTGCTCTTGAAAGTTTCCTAATTCTCACATAAAAATAGCCAGAACAAGCTCATAGCAAAACCAAAAATCTGCAGACATTTCCAACAAGACCAAATGAGAAGGTATCCCCTTGAACCCTGAAAATAGAAGCAGGTGAGAATAAATAATTGATAGTCACAAGACCTGTATGGCATCCTCATCTGGGCAGGAGAAAGCAGAGGAGAGTAATGAGGCATTTAACAAACCTGAGAACAGGAAACCCCTAAAATATACTACAGGTATTCACTGGAAGGCTTAGCAGGTCAATTTTGGAAGAGTAGCTGAAACTGTTTTGCCTGCTCCAATTTGCTGGTGAGAGCAGTGGGGAACCCTTCAGTGAGGTCTGAAAGGTATGGAGCAGTCCCGCCCCTGTGAACTCTCAAAACCCACCAGGTAGGAATCTCTTTTAGGACAGATTCGTTCCCTAAAGATACTACTAGGACTAGAATTAAAATTGAACAGAATAGGCATTACAGAGACGAAGGAAAGAAGGTAGACAAAAGTGATGAGACTCTCCAGGAAATCTTACAAAGCAAGCTGCTTTTTTTTTCGTTCACTACATGAAACACAACAGAATAGGTAATTGTGTAAAGTTGGAACAGTTATTCTGAACAAAGCCTCAATCTAAAAGCTCAAGAAACCTAAATCCATGTAAAAATAAGCAACAATAAAGTGTTGCAGTCAAACCTCATGCAAAGGTATTGTAAGGAAAATGAGAATACAGCAAAATAATATCCCTACAGGTAATGAAAGCAGATCAGAAAGGTTTGCTTTAAAAAGAAAAATAAAACTATAATGTACTATTTCAAAATAAGCTAGAAGACATTAAAAAAAATGATACAAAACATGAAAGAACAACATAATCAGAATTAGGAAAACTCAGAAGTGAAGTGACAGAACCCAAGAAAAATATAAAAATAAAATAAATGAAGACTCAACTATAAGGGACCCAGTAAATAAACATAGGAGACAATGCCTTAAGAGAAATAGAGGGTAAAAATAAGGAAAATATTAAAAAATCAAAAAGCAGCTAAGAAAGAGAGAAAGATTGAGGAACAATACAGCTATTGAATGAACACAGGCAAAGAAGGACGAACGTATGGGTCACAAAAGTGTCTGAATAAGAAAACCAAAGCGAGAAAATCAAATATTAAGTGTTATAATCCAAGAAAAAAATTTAAATAAAATAGATTTGAAGGTACTTATTGAAAGAGACTATGGGCCGGGTGTGGTGGCTCATGCCTGTAATTCCAGCACTTTGGGAGGCCAAGGCAGGTGAATCTTCTGAGGTCAAGAGTTTGAGACCCGCCTGGCCAACATGGTGAAACCCCGTTTCTCCTAAAGATATGAAAATTAGCTGAGTGTGGTAGTGCATGCCTGTAATCCCAGCTACTTGGGAGGCTGAGGCAGGACAATTGCTTGAACCTGGGAGGCAGGGGTTGCAGCGAGCCAAGATCATGCCACTGCACTCCAGCCTGGGCAACAGAGTGAGATTTTATCAAAGAAAAAAGAAAAAGAAAGGAAAGGAAAGGAAAGGAGGAAAGGAAAGGAAAGGAAAAGGAGGGGAAGGGGAAGGGAAAGGAAAGGGAAAGAGGGAGGGAGGGAGGGAGGGAGGGAGGAAGGAAGGAAGGAAGGAAGGAAGGAAGGAAGGAAGGAAGGAAGGAAGGAAGGAAGGAAGGGGAGTATGCATATGAGAATAGTGAACCTGAATGACCAATACTAAGACATATTCTAGTAAAATTTCTGGATTTTAAAGAAAAAGGAAAAAAAAATTAAGTAGGCAAAAACAACATGAGGTTATGAGGGAAGGAAGATTATTATTAGACTTTTTGATTATTATTAGTCTTTTGGTGTCAGAAGAAAATGGAATAGCACATTTAGGACACTCAGTGAAAGAAATATAACTCTTAAGTATATAGGGCACACACAAGCTGTTATGAACATGCAAAAATACAAGGAATATTGCTTCTATGCATACTTCCTGAGAAGCCTGTTACAGAATAAGCTTTGGACAACCAAAGGGACTAGACAGTCTCTGATACAAGGACTGATGGTAAGTATTAAATTATATAGGTACTTGTAGATGAAGACTAAATGAGAGTAAAAAGGGAGAGAATGCCTTGACAATGTAGATAGAGTATAACTTTAAAAATGAAGCGAGAGTGCGAATAAGGCATGAAAAAGTTAAAAAAAGTTAGTAGTCATAATTTGTAATAGTTATTGTAAGTATTGTTATTTTGAAGCTCTTCTTTATATAATGTAGGATAAAGTAAATGAGCAGTTATGGAATATTCTATCACTTCTCCTGTTCTAAGAACCAGAACCAGGATTCTTGGTGTGGAAGGAGTTGCAGAGATAACATAAAAAAGAAGTTAGGGCCCCGGGCATGGTGGCTCATGCCTGTAATTCTAGCACTTTGGGAAGCTGAGGTGGGAGGATTGTTTGAGCTCAGGAGTTCAAGACCAGCCAGGGCAACATAGCAAGACACTGTCTTTATAAGAAACACAAACAAAAAAAAAATTAAGGAATAGCACTGTAGACCTGAATGTGAGTTGGAAATATCACTGTCAAGTCATGAAATGTTTTTACCTTCAAAATATATTCTCTAGTTCTGTTCATTAAAATAGCCCCCAAATATTGACCAGTCTACCAAGTAACATAGGGCATCCCCGGAGCCAAGCTTGTGGTAAAGAAATTACACTTTTCACTAAAAGAAAACCAGAGCTGCTTGGATAAATGACTGATTCCAAATCTGTGACAAAAAAAGTACAAAGCAGGCTGGGCGCAGTGGCTCATGCTTATAATCCCAGCGCTTTGGAAGGCCAAGGCAGGAGGATCACTTAAGTCAGGAGTTTGAGACCAGCCTTGCCAACATGGTGAAACCCTGTCTCTACTAAAAATACAAAAATTAGCTGGGCTTGCTGGTGTGCACCTGTAGTTCCAACTACCCAGGAGGTTGAGGCAGGAGAATTGCTTAAAGCCAGGAAGCAGAAGCTGCAGTGAGCTGAGATCATGCCATTGTACTCCAGCCTGGGTGACAGAGCAAGACTCTGTCTCAAACAAAACAAAACAAAACAAAAACCCCAAAAACCAAAAAACAAACAAACAAAAAGTATAAACTTAGCCTAGAACATTTTGTAATACCAGATAGCAAGGACTCTGTCAACTACTAGAGTAATTTCAAAATGACTCAGGAATCAACTTGAAGAGATTCCTAATGGCCACAAGTCAGACAATTTTAGCCTCAATAAGGACAAGAATTGGATGAACTGAAGAAACACATCGAACATATTTACATTTGTGAATTCGTAGTAATAAAAAAATTGGTTTCCTTTGAAGGATAACAATTCATTATTTCAAAAAATGGATAAAGGAAAGGAATTGGGCATTATCCTGACTTTCTATATATACTATACTACTGGGTAACCACTAGCAGATGAGGGAGGCTAGGTGTGGTGGCTCACACCTGTAATCTTAATTCTTTGGAAGGCTGAGGTGGGAGGACTGCTTGAGCTCAGAGTTTGAGACCAGCCTGGGCAGCATAGGGAGACCCCATCTCTATAAAAAAATAAAAATAACTGGATATAGTGGTGTGCACCTATCTGTATATAGTCCCAGCTACTTGGGAGGCCAAGGGGAGAAGATCACATGAGCCTATGAGTTTGAGGTTATAGTGAGCTATGATTGTGTTCCTGCAGTCCGGGCTGGGCAACAGAGGGAGACACTGTCTCTCTCTCTCTTTTTTTTTCTTTTTTCTTTTCTTTTCTTTTCTTTTCTTTTCTTTTCTTTTCTTTTTTTCCTTTTCTTTGTGAGACAGAGTCTTGTTCTGTCACCCAGGCTGGAGTGCAGTGGTGCTATCTGGGCTCACAGCAACCTCCACCTCCAGGGTTCAAGCGATTCTCCTGCCTCAGCCTCCCAAGTAGGTAGGATTACAGGTGTGAGCCACCACACCCAGCTGTTTTCTTTATGTATATTTTGTTTTAAAATAAAAAGTAGAAACAAAACCAATAATGCTTTCCTGTCCCGGCCTGCGTGGCGTGGGCTCGTGGGTCTCTGAGACACGGAAATTGAAAGCGTTTTCGCACCCCAGGGGCTGCTCCTGGCGGCTCTGTTGCCATCACCATGCCACAGAACGAATATATTGAATTACATCGTAAACGCTATGGATACCGTTTGGATTACCATGAGAAAAAGAGAAAGAAGGAAAGTCGAGAGGCTCATGAACGTTCAAAGAAGGCAAAGACAATGATTGGTCTGAAGGCAAAGCTTTACCATAAACAGCGCCATGCTGAGAAAATACAAACGAAAAAGATGATCACGATGCATGAAAAGAGAAACACCGAACAAAAGAATGATGAAAAGACTCCACAGGGAGCAGTACCTGCCTATCTGCTGGACAGAGAGGGACAATCTTGAGCTAAAGTACTTTCCAATAGGATTAAACAGAAACGAAAAGAGAAGGCAGGGAAATGGGAAGTCCCTCTGCCTAAAGTACATGCCCAGGGAGAAACAGAAGTATTAAAAGTTATTCGAACAGGAAGGAGAAGGAAGGCGGCATGAAAGAGGATGATTACTAAAGTCTGCTTTGTTGGAGATGGCTTTACAAGAAAGCCACCTAAATACAAAAGATTCATCAGGGCAATAGGCTTGCGTTTCAAGAAAGCCCATGTAACACATCCTGAACTGAAAGCCACCTTTTGCCTACCAATACTTGGTGTAAAGAAGAACCCCTCGTCCCCACCGTATACAACTTTGGGTGTTATTGCCAAAGGTACTGTCATTGAGGTAAATGTGAGCCAATTGGGCCTTGTGATGGAAGGAGGATGGATGCATAAATGCAGTCTTAAAATGATGGGTGCATAAATGCAGTCTTACTGATTTGACAGCAATTTTATATATAATTATTGAGGACTACACACCAATTGAAAAAACTGCCATTACTGTGATGTTTCTGAATACTACCAAACAGCCATATATGTCTGCAATGAAGAGATTTATTTATTTATTTATTTATTTATTTATTATTTATTTTTTTGAGACAGAGTCTTGCTCTGTTGCC
>NW_016804447.1:5962320-5989145 GCF_001698545.2 Rhinopithecus bieti | reverse complement strand
TATTTATTTATTTATTTATTTATTTATTTATTTTTTTGAGACAGAGTCTTGCTCTGTTGCCCGGGCTAGAGTGCAGTGGCCGGATCTCTCAGCTCACTGCAAGCTCCGTCTCCCGGGTTTACGCCATTCTCCTGCCTCAGCCTCCGGAGTAGCTGGGACTACAGGCCCCGCCACCTCGCCCGGCTAGTTTTTTTGTATTTTAGTAGAGACGGGGTTTCACCGTGTTAGCCAGGATGGTCTCGATCTCCTGACCTCGTGATCCACCCGTCTCGGCCTCCCAAAGTGCTGGGATTACAGGCTTGAGCCACTGCGCCCGGCTAAGAGATTTATTAAATTGTAAACATTAAGAAAAAATTTTTTAAACCCTATAATGATAACACATAGAACAGACCTGAGCCCTCCCACAGACAAAGCTAGCCAAACCCAACACAGATCAAACAGGCTTCAATTAATCCAAACTGTGAACATGAAATAAATGCTTATTGTTTTTTACACCTAAGCTCTGGGATGGTTTGTTACACAGCACTGTTGTGGCTTTTGCTATCTGATGCAGTTCAACACCTGTATCAAACATTGTCTAATTTCACCATTGAATGTGGAAAAGACCAGATACTTGTTTCCCTAGCCTACCCAGCAGTTAATGATGACCACAAGACTCAATATTTGGAAATAAGCCCTAAGGGGAATTCTGCTGCGGGGGTTTCTGGTAAACATTTTCTTTCCTGAAGAGTGGTATGTAAAGAGCTTCTCTCACTCTCCTGGCTTCATATACCCTGCCTTCCTGAATTTTGTGTGACAGTGTGATGCTGGGAGACATTTGCTGCCATGAGGCAAGTAAGTACCTGGATGAAAAGTCAACATTCTGAGGATGTTGGAGCAAAAAAATAAAAAGAGCCTAATTTGTTGGTTACATCTCCCTATCTTCCTTCATATTTCTTGGTTATGTAAGTAATAAATCCTAGTTGTTAGTTTTCCTATTACTTGCAGCTGACTTTTTTGTTGTTTTTTGGTAGATCTCCTCTGTAATCAACCGAACTTTCTAATACTGCCTAACTCAGACAGTTTAAAAATGTTCATACTCTTTAATTCAATAAGTAGTTCCATTGCTATCAATTTAGCACAAGAAAGTAAACCAAGATATGGTCCAAGAATGTGTATCAAGGTATTATCTATAAGGAGAAAACTAGAAGATAATCTAAAAGTTCAATATAAAAGAATGATTAAATAAATACCAAAAATATATTATACATCCATTAACCGCTGTCTTTTTGGAGAATACTTAAGGATATGGAAAATGCTCATGTGTAATAAAAAAATTAATGTGTAAAACTGTGTGAGTTATGTCAGAGAAAATGAAAGAGTAAGGATCTCCAAAAATTCTCTCCACCATAAAAGCAACAAGAAGAAAGCTAGCACAATTGTCACCATTGACCAGAGAATGTTGATTCAAGAAAAATAGCTGAATTTCAATAAAAGAAGTGAGTTTTGTGGCATTTTTATTTCCCTTATTCCCATCCTTTTCTTCCCAGTTCTGAAGTACGGTTGAACATCAACATCCCACAATTACGTTTGCATTTTTCCTTGTGTCACCTGGCCTTTTCTCTTCTCCTTTCAACCCTGTGCTTGCACTTTAAAGTATCAATTTTGTAATCCTTGCCTGCTTCTGCTCTACTTCTGCTCAGGCTAAGAAGAATGAATATACATTAAAAAACTTGAATAAAACCTTCTAATCTCTATAGTAGTAATTGTGGAATTGAATGTCCTTTATTTTTTTCTTTACTTTTGGTGTTAGCTGTGTTTTGTAATGAACATGTTTTCAGAATTAGTTAAAAAAAAAAAAAAAAAAAAAAAAAAACACCCAAAACAAAATACACAAGCAACTGGGTTCAGCGTGCTTCTTCCAAGAGAATTATTTTTACTTACCCAGAAATTAGGCAGTTATCTAAACAGTCTTTTGGGTTACTGATATGGCTTGGATGCTTGTCCCTTCCAGATCTTATGCAGAAATGTAATCCCCAGTGTTGAAAGTGGGGCCTGGTAGGAGGTATTGGATCATGGGGGCTGATCCCTCATGGATGGTTTGGTGCATTTGGTGCCATCCCCATGATAATGAGCGAGTTCTCTCTCTGGTAGTTGACGTGAGAACTGATTGTTTAAAGAGCTTGGCATCTCCTATCACTCGCCACCTCTCTTGCTCCCTCTCTCACTATGTGATGTGCCTGCTCCTTCTTTGCCTTCTGCCATGAGTAAAAACTCCTTGAGGCCTCACTAGAAGCTGAGCAGATGCTGGCACCATACTTCCTGTACATCCTGCAGAACTAAACCGCTTTTCTTCATAAATTGCCCAGCCTCAGGTATTTATAGCAACACAAGAACAGACTATTACAGGTACTATCTTTTGGCCCTTGCTGAGAGTAGTCATTCATTCATGTATTCATTCAAGAAAAATACTTACTGAGTGCCTACTGTATGCTAGGTATGGTTCTAGGAAACAAGGATCTATCAGTGGAACAAACAACATCCTTGTTCTCAGAGAACTTACATTCTAATGGGGAGAATGTGACAATAACTGAATGAATGGAAAAGAGTCAGTCTGTAAGAAGTGATTTAAAGCAAAAAGCTGGGTAAGGGACTGTGAGCAATGGAGGTGGTATGAGGTGCTATGTTAGCTATGGAATGACTGCTCTAACAGTGACTTTTGCATAGAGAACTAAATAAAGTGAAAGAAATAACCATGCAGACTTTTAGGGGGAAGAATACTTCAGGCAGAAAGAACAGCCAATGCAAAGGCCTAAGGCAGGACAGTGCTAGGCATGTTTGAGCAGGCATGTCCTTGACTTGTTTGGGGAATTGCAATGTCAGTGTGGCTGCAGCAGAGTGGTATGGTAGGGGTAGAGAGTGGTGGAGAGGAGGTTGAGGGGTGGCAGAGGTCCAAGGGTGCAGGGCCGAAAAGGCCTTGGTGAGGACTTTGGATGTGACCCTGAGTGAGATAGAAAGCCATTAGAGATTTTTGGTTGTTTTTAAATTTTGATAATATATATATAACTTTAAATTTCCCTTTTTTTTCTCTTTTTTTTTGAGACAGAGTCTTGCTCTGTCACCAGGCTGGAGTGCAGTGGCACAATCTCGGCTCACTGCAACCTCTGCCTCCCAGGTTCAAGCCATTCTCCTACCTCAGCCTCCTGAGTAGCTGGGACTACAGGCACGGACCACCATGCCCAGCTAATTTTTGTATTTTTAGTAGAGACGGGGTTTCACCATGTTGGCCAGGATGGTCTCAATCTCTTGACCTGGTGAATCCGCCTTCCTCGGCCTCCCGAAGTGCTGGGATTACAGGCGTGAACCACCATGCCTGACCAAATTTACCATTTTAATTATTTTAAGTATACAGTGTTCAGTTTAGTGCCATTAAGCACATTATTATGCAACTATAACCACTATCCATCTCCAGAACTTTTTCATTATCCCAAAATGAAACTTTGTACCAATTGAACAATAACTCTCATTCTCCCCTCCAGGCAGCCCCTGGTAAATACGATGTTACTTTCGGCCTCTGTAAGTTTGACTATTCTAGGTACTTCACTCAAGTGGAATCATATACTATTTATCCTTTGATGTCTGGCTTATTTCACTTAATTTTTAAGGTTAATGTCTTCAAGGTATCAACCATGTGATAAAATGCGTCAGACTTTTATTGGAGGGTGTGATGGTTAATTTAGAGTGTCAACTTGACTAGATTAAGGAATACCTAGAGAACTGGCCACACATTGTTTTGGGGTGTGTCTTTGAGGATGTTTCTAGAGCAGATTGGCATGTGAGTCTCAGTGGACTAAGTCGGGAGGATCTGCCCTCAATGTGGGTGGGCACCATCCAACTGGCTGAGGGACCAGATAGAACACAATCCTAGGAAAAGTGAATTTGTCTCTCATTCTCTCTCCTGGAGCTGGATACACTCTCCTCCTGCCTTTGGACATCAGAACCCCAGATTCTCTGGTCTTAGGATATTCCAGCATGTACATCAGCAGCCATTCCAGGTTCTCAGGCCTTCAGCCTTGGACTGAAAATTACACCATTGTCTTCCCTAGTTCTGAGGCTTTTAGACTTGGACTGAGTCACACTGCTGGCATCCCAGGGCCTCCAGCTTGCAGGCCGTCTATAGTGGAACTTAGCCTCTATAATAACATGAGCCAATTCTTCTCATAAGTCCCCTCTCATGTATCTACATATATATATATCCCATTGCTCTGTCTCTGGAGAGCCCTAACTAATACAGAGGGTTTTGAGCTGAGGAGTAATGACACTTTACTCACACTTCAGAGGGATAACTCTGGCTGCTCTGTGGAAAGAGACTGGAGGTGACCACAAAGGTGAAAGCACAAAGACCAATTAAAAGATCGTGATTATAGTCCAGTTGAGAAATGAGAGTAGCCCAGACTAGGGTGGTAATGGTGGCAGTGAAGAGACACATTTCAGAGTCAAGATATATTTTTCAGGCAACGCTGACCAAATTTGCTAATGGATTGGATGTCAGGTATGAGAAAGAGTACAGACGAGGTTGATCCAAAGAGTTTGGCCTGACAGCTGTTAGAGTGGCGTAGTAATTTACAGAAATGGCCAGAAATGCAAGCACAGTAGAGTTCAGTGGTGGGATGGGAGAAGGATAAAAGCTCACTTCTGAACTGTGAAGTTTGGAATGATGATTAGTCATCCAGGTGGAGATATAGAATGGACAGTAGACCTATGATTCTAGAATTTAAGAGAGAAGAGAGAGGTTAGGACTTGAGATACAAAACCGGGTACCATCGGCTCATAAAAGTTATTTCAAGCTCTGGATCTGGATGAGACTCCTCCCAGTAACTGAGTGCAAATCTAGAGAAAAAGAGCCTGAGGATGAAGCTCTGGGACCCTCTGGTGCTCAGAAGCCAGGAAAATAAAGGAGGTCCAATATAAGAGATTGAGGATGAGGGACCAGTTCCTTAGGATCAGAACTATGAAAGGGGGTGTCCCAGAGGCCTAGGGCAGAGAGTGTTTCAGGAAGAGAGATCACCAAGGAAGATGAAGACTGGAAATGACCGTGAGAATTGCAACGTGGGGCTCTCCTGGGACCTTGTCAACAGTGATTTCTCATCACTATTCCACATCCCTGGGAGCTTATCTTCATTTTTTAAAAAAATAAATTAAAATTATTTTCTTTTTTAGAGATGGGACCTGGCTATGTTACCCAGGCTGTTCACAGGTGTGATCCCACTACTGATCAGCACAGGAGTTTTGATTTGCTCCGTTGTTGACCTGGGCTGGTTCACCCCTCCTTAGGCAACCTGCTGGTCTCCCTTCCATTCCTGGGAGGTCACCATATTGATGCTGAAGTTAGTGCAGACACCAGATCGGCATAGCACACTACTGCCCAGAACTCCTGGGCTCAAGTGATTTTCCTGCCTCAGCCTCCCAAGTAGCTGGGACAACAGGCATGCGCCACCATCCCCAGCTTTTCTTCATTCTTCTAGAGGAGCTTTGGAGGGAGTTAAAGAGAGTAATAAAATGTAAGTACAATTTTTTTTTTTTTTTGAGACGGAGTCTCGCTCTGTCACCCAGGCTGGAGTGCGGTGGCACAGTCTCGGCTCACTGGAAGCTCTGCCTCCCGGGTTCACGCAATTCTCCTGCCTCAGCCTCCCAAGTAGCTGGGACTACAGGCGCCCGCCACCACACCTGGCTAATTTTTTGTATTTTTAGTAGAGACAGTGTTTCACCATGTTAACCAGGATGGTCTCAATCTCCTGACCTCGTGATCTGCCCACCTCAGCCTCCCAAAGTGCTGGGATTACAGGTGTGAGCCACGGCGCCCAGCCAAATGTGAGTACTATTTATTTAATAAGTGCCATCTCCCAGAGTCCTCCCAACCTCTTCCTGCTTTGAGTCATGTGAGTCCTTGCTGCTGAAGTCACTGGCTATGCTGATCCTTGAAGTCACTTAGCTTCTCTTTGTGCTTCTCACCACCCTTTGGATCACAGACACTCCAGGATTTTCAGAGCTTGTTCCTGTGGCCCCCATCCTGTTGTTTTGGGTTTATCTCCTTGCCTTGTCAAGTCAAAGTCTGACTTTGTACAAAAATTTTCCACTTATCATGCTCCTGGCTCTGTCTTCTTGACCAGACTATTTGCATACATTAAATTTTTTTCCCTCTCTTCACTGCTGACCACATCTCTTCTCATCATATAAATTGTAGCTTTACGTTAATCTCCATTTCTTGCCACCTGCTGCCGAACTGAAAATGTCTATTCATTATTCTGTGAAAATTTTGAGTGTTGGCTGTACAGAGCTCTGTTATCAATGCCTCATAGTATGCCAGTAATTATGACATGGCTGTTGTCTTCATATTTCCTCCAAAGTAATTGGGAGAGAAAAAAAGCTAAAGATATAAAATGAGAAGTAATAAAACTAGGCAATAAATCATACTTTCCAAAAATTGCTGTCAAGTCATACTGGTACCAGATGGAAGCCAGGGAAGATTACGTTTGAGCTAGGACATTGAAAGATGAGAAGGATTTAAATAGTAGAAAGGAAAGGGGTGGGCAGTCCAGGAGTAGGAAAGATATGTAAAGTTTTGATGACAGGGAGGTACAAGGAAAGGTAGACTTGCTTCAGATAATGGAATATGAAGCACTAAGTGCCATGAATTTAATGGTGGGTGTTCAATAGGTTTTGAATAACGTAGAAGCAGTGTTGGAAAGAAGAGCTTGAAAGCTTTGGTTGATATGAAGAATTCAAAGACAAGGAGACTAGTAAAAGGACTGAGGCAGTAGTCCAGCTCTGATGGGGTAAGAGCCTGAGCTTCAAACTGGTGCAGAACAAGATCACCTGTTTCCTGAGAGTTCCAGCAATGGATTTCTCATTGGCCCAGGTTTGGTCATGATCCCACCCTTGAACAAATCTCCAATGGGCATGGATATGTGGTGATTTGGTTGGCTGGGCCCTGGATCTAGTGGTGGGGCCAGCTCTGCCCAAGCATGGTTAGAGAGGGAAAGGGGTGGCCCCAAAGGAAAATCAAGACAATGTTCCCAGAAGGGTGAATAGATGCTGGGAACATTAAAGCAGTCCTCCTCACTATCTTCCATTCATTCTTGGAGTGGCTAACCTGCCACTCCACTGAAACTGTTCTCACTAAGATCATCTCCTAGTTTACAAAATCACAAGACATTTTCAGGACTTATCATAACCTGACTTCTCTGCCCATCTGACACTGTTCGACCCTGTAAATGTTAGTATTTTCCAAGATTCTATTTTCAGTTTTGTCTCTTCTTACTCTCCTCATTTTCTCCTTTCCTGGCTTTTTCAAGAATTGATACACTTTCCCCTCTCATCTACCATGGACACACCTCTATTATTGCACATCTTACTCTGTATTGTGATTATATGTGTATGTATCAGGGACCATTATGTATCTTTGTAGCTCTAGCTCCTGGCACTTATTGGGAGTAGACTTAATGACTAAATAGAAATAAGGTATGCTGACAGCAAGAGTGAATGAAGAGACAAAGATGATGTCATGATTTTGAACCTCGGATCCATGACCAGAAATAGAGAAGTCAGTATCGGAGAAAAGAGTATGAGTTTAACTTTAGATGTGTTATGTCAGGAATAGTTAGGACACCAAACAGAAAAGCCAAGTGGAGACAGTAATTGTGCTAGAAGCCTATTAGACTATAAGTTTCATGGATATAGAGACCTTGCATATCTTGTCATCATTTTTAGAACATGGTACAAAGTAGGTGCTCAGTAAATGTTTGTTGAATTACTGAAATAAGCATACTCTGTAATCAACACAACACATTTGCAGATCTGACACTATCTACCTGAGATGGCATCAGGTCTCACGGATTGAGGGCTTAGTCCCACAAGATCATCCCCCACTTCAGATGCCAGTTGCAGGCCTCTGACTGTGACCTGTGCTTTAGACTGGGTGGCTATAAATTGGGGTTCCTACAGCCCCCTCCTAGGGTTCAATTGAATTGCTAGAGCTGCTCGTAGAACTCAAGGAAGTGCTTACTTACTAATATGGTTTGGCTGTGTCCCCCACCCAAATCTCATTTTGAATGGTCACTTCTATAATCCCCATGTGTGGTAGGAGGGACCTGATGCAAGGGAATTGAATCATGGGGGCAGGTCTTTCTCATGCTGTTCTCATGATAGTGAATAAGTCTCATGAGATCTGATGGTTTTATAAAGGGGAGCTCTCCTGCACACACTCTCTTGCCTGCTGCCATGTAAGATGTGTCCTTGCCCATCCTTCACCTTCTGTCATGATTGTGAGGCCTCCCCAGCCATGTGGAACTGTGAGTCCGTTAAACCTCTTTTTCTTTATAAATCAGCCAGTCTTGGGTATGTCTTTATTAGCAGCGTGAGAATAGACAAATACACTTACATTTCTCAGTTTATTATGAAGGATATTGCAAAGGGTACAGATGAACAGCCAGATGGAAGAGTTGCATAGAACTTATGGGGGAAGGGGCACGGAACTTCCATGCCCTCTCCAGGAACCTCCTCATGCTTAGCTATCTGGAAGCTCATCTGAAACCTGTCCTTTTGGGTTTTTATGGAGGCTTCATTACATACGCATGATTGATTACATTATTGGCTATTAGTGATCAACTCAACCTTCAGCCACTTTCTGGAAGTCAGGATGTAAGGTTGAAAGTTCCAACCTTTTATTCATGCCTTGGTTTTTCTGGTGACCAGCCCTCATCCTGAAGCCATTTTATCATACAAAAGACACTGTTATCATTCTGGAGATTTCAAGGATTTTAGAAGCTGGATGAAGACCAAATAGATATTTCACAATATCACACAAATAAAGCCATGTGAGTGGCTGAGATTTCTATGAGTGGGCACAGGGTCAGGTAGGCTTGACCCCAGAAGTTTCTCACATTTAAGAGAAAGGATGGAGACAAGATGTGCCAGGGCCGTTACAGGCAGTCACTTCTTCAACAAACAAGAAGGGAAGGCTTTCCGTGGACTTCTTATTTATTAGCAGAGAAACCTTCCTTAGAACCCCTGTATCAGATTTCTCCAAATTCCATTGCCTGGAATTAGGTCACATGCCCATGCTGGGCTGCAGGAGAGGTGGAGAAAGCAAATATATGGCATTTTCAGACTCTATAATGGGAGATTGATTTTGACAGCAAGGAAGAAAAAAGAAGGTACAGGATAGGTAAAAGATTTTTTCTGCCTCCCAGAGAGCAGTGAAATTTTAAATGAGGAGAAGGCCATACAGAGTTTTTAAAAATACCCACTTACTTTGGGCACATTCTTTCAGGTTCAAAAGGTTCTTCTAAATTATTTCTTCTGGCACATTAAACAATGTGCAAATGATGTGGGAGAAAATACATTTCCTCTCCCAGGCCCTCCTGTTTACATCCTCTCATCCTCAGCATTGGGGTCTTAGTTTGAACCCTTAAAGCAACACTCTGCTATTTATTTGTTCTCCTCCAGGTCAGGGAGAAGGTTGAATTTAAATAACTCCAGTTCAGAGCGGTGGCACACCATAGGGAAAGTTGACTTTGAGATTTGCCAGATGGGTCAAGCCTATTTGCAGCCTTAAAAAGGCCTGAAATCACAGCCCTGACACAAAGCTGCAGGAAGCAGAAAGTGACAAGCTTCCTCTCCAAAAACTGCATCAAGTAAAATGTTATAACAAAAGAATTCGTTTTCCTATTCCTTATCCTAGACTGCATTTGGGCCTAGACTCCAGTTCCTTGGGGGACACATCATAGCTGTGCCAGATGGGAAAGGGAAGGAGCCCATGGTTTTTTTAATGCTATATTTATGAACTGAAGAAATATGTGACAATAGCTAGAAAAGGAAAAAGTACAGGCAGTAGGAAGTAACTGGGAAACTGCTGGCACGGCCAACAGGTATATGAAAAAATGCTCAGTATCACGAATCATCAGGCACATGCAGATTAAAACCATACTTCACACCTCTTAGAATGGCTATTATCAAAAAGACAAAAGAAAACAAGTGTTGGAGAAAAGGTAACCCTTGTACACTGTCAGTGGGAATGTAAATTAGTACAACCATTGTGGAAAATAGTATGGGGGTTCCTGAAAAAAATTAAAAATAGAACTACCGTCTGATTCCAGCAATCTCACTTTTGAGTACATATCCAAAGGAAGTGAAATCAATATGTCAAAGAGATATCTCCCATATTCATTGAAGCACTATTCACAATAGCCACGATGTACGGAAATGACGTAAGTGTTCATCAGTGGATGAATGAATAAAGAAAAGGTGGCATGTGTACACAGTGGAATAACATTCAGCTGTAAAAAGAAGAAGGAAATCTTGTCATTTGCAGCAGCGTGAATAAACCTAGAGGACATTATGTTAAGTGAAATAAGCCAGGCGTACAAAGACAAATACTGCAAGATCTCAGTTATTTATGGAATCTGAAAAAAGTTGAACTCATAGCAGCAGAGAATAGAATGGTAGTTACAGGGTCTAGGGGATGGGGGGATTGGGGAGATGCTGGTCAAACAATAAAAACCAACAAAACAAACATCTGCTGCTATGGCTAAGGCTGTGGCGAAGCTACCGCAGACAGAACAGAAAAAGACCTACGACAGAGACAGAGAAGGGAGAGGCCACAGCCAACAGGTGGCCTTTGCAATGTCAGGATGACAAGGGAGATGTTTGCAAAAAGCAGTGGCCTTATTGTGAAGCTCCTGTGGAGCTCTGACTCTGCGCTAGGTCCAAAGTTCTTTAAGGGTATTAGTGCATTTGGCCGGTTGTCTTGCTCTTCTCACCTTACAGGTAAAGAGGCTGAAGCACAGGGAGGTGGAATCTTTTCCTTGGGTCTCTTAGTGACCGAATGAGGAAACTGGGATGTCACAAGGGCTGACTGACTCTGCTTAGCACTCTTAGCTGTTGGCACTACCCTGCTGACCTGCTTCCAGCTTGGTGACTTATCACTTGGCAAAAACATCACTGGTCCTGGGGCAGCTGACACTTCCACAGAGAAGTGAGCATCTCTTGGCCACTTTGTCTTCCCTGCTGATGGCTGTGGAAGGGCAGGCAGAAATGCAAGTGCCTCCTTCTTCACACGATGCACAGAGCAAGGGCTGGACGTGGTCAATTTCAAACATACATTGTTCACATCAGATCCATCCCTCATTTTTCTGTATTAGTTTGTTCTCATGTTTCTATAAAGAAATACTTGAGACTGGGTCATTTATAAATAAAAGAAGTTTTATTGGCTCATGGTTCTGCAGGCTGTACAGGAAGGACAGCAGCTTCTGCTTTGGGGGAGGCCTCAGGAAGCTTCCAATCATGGCGGAAGGCAAAGGGGCAGCAGGTATCTTACATGGCAGGAGCAGGGGCGAGAGAGAGAGGGGAGGTGCTACACACCTTTAAACAACCAGATTTCATGAGAACTTACTCGCTATCATGAGAACAGAATCAACAGGGATGATGCTAAACCATTCATGAGAAACACAGTCCCATGATCCAATTCCTTCTCACCAGGCTCTACCTCCAACACTGGGGACTGCAATTTGACATGAGATTTGGGCAGGGACACAGATCCAAACCATATCACCTCATCAAGGAGTGTTTGAGGCAGAAGTATTTCATTCACCTCTTACCTCAAGCATGTGAAAATGGCTTTATAAGGAGGAAACAGAAGCTCAGAAAGCCTAAATCACTTGCCTAGATCTTGCAGCTAAGGGGCAGATCTGGAATTTGAACACGGAGCTGGCTGATTCCCAAGTTCTAGTTCTTTCTATTACATCACACTTCAGTGATAACTTGGGGCTCTTTGAGACCATGTTGGGCCTGCTCCTTTCTGTACAGTTTTCTACAACTGCAGGGGCATCTAACGGACCCAAGGCAGAATTTAATTTATGGAGGTGGAAGGGGAGGGAAACACTTTTGCCTGTCATCATCCATGTCTCCAACAGGATTCTCAAAAAGGAGCCACTAAAAGTTTGGGAGTGATACGGTTTGTATGTTTTGTCACCTCCAAATCTCAAGTTGAAATGTGGGCCTCCAGTGTTGGAGGTGGGCCTAGTGGGAGGTGCTTGGCTTATAGGGGCAGATCCCTCATGAGTGGCTTGGTGCTGTCCTTCAGTGAGTTCTCACTCTATGAGTTCATGCAAGATTCGGTTGTTTAAGGCCAGGCGCGGTGGCTCATGCTTGTAATCCCAGCACTTTAGGAAGCTGAGGCGGGCAAGTCACCTGAGGTCAGGAGTTTGAGACCAGCCTGGCCAACATGGTGAAACCCAGTCTCTACTAAAAGTACAAAAATTAGGCCAGATGTGGTGGCTCATGCCTGTAATCCCAGCACTTTGGGAGGCTGAGGCGGGTGGATCACGAGGTCAGGAGTTCAAGACCAGCCTGGCCAACATGGTGAAACCCCACCTCTACTGAAAACACAAAAATTAGCTGGGCTTGGTAGAGCATGGCTATAATCACAGCTACTTGGGAGGCTGAGGTAGGAGAATTGCTTGAACTGGGACCCGGGAGGTGGAGGTTGTAGTGAGCCAAGATTGCACCACTGCACTCCAGCCTGGGCTACAGAGCAAGACTCCATCTCAAAAAAAAAGAAAAGAAAAGAAAAGAAAAAGTTAGCTGGGCGTGTTGGCGCATGCCTGTAATCCTAGCTACCTGTGAGGCTGAGGCAGGAGAACCATTGGAACCTGGGAGGCAAAGGCTGCAGTGAGCTGAGATTGCACTACTGCTCTCCAGCCTGGGAGACAGAGCAAGACCCTACCTCAGGAAAAAAAAAAAAAAAAAAAAAAAAAGATCTTGTTGTTTAAAAAAACATGGCACCTGCTCCCTCACTTTCTTGCTCCCTCTCTTGCCATGTGATGCTCTGGTTTCCCTTCACCTTCCACCATGATTGTAAGCTTCCTAAGGCCCTCACCAGAAGCAGATGCTGGCACCATGCTCCTTATCCAGCCTACAGACCTGTGAGCCAAATAAACCTCTTTTCTTTATAACTTACCCAGCCTCAGGAATTCCTTTATAACAATGCAAACAGACTAACACATGGGATGAATTAGGGCAGGGAATTTTTAAACTAATATATGTGTGTGTGTGTGTGTGTGTATATATATATATATATTAATTGAGGTATAACGTATATATGGCAAAAAACATGAACTGTGCTAATTGTAAGTGTAGAGCATGGTTAATTACCTGTGTAGACGCCTGTGTAGCCATCACTCACACTGAGATAGAGAACATTTCCTGCATCTTCCCAGTCAAAACCCATTTCCTCCCCAGAGATAGCCACTATTCTGATTTTTATCATAATCGATTTGTTTAGCCTATTCTTGAATTTCATATAAACAGCTATGCTGCCTAATACTTCTTTTGCTCATTAGTGTTTAAACCAAATATACAGAATGGTGTAAAGTAAAAGATGAAACTCTTCCCCTAACCCTACCTTCCCAGTCTCTGTTCCTAGCATCTAGCAATGACATCCTTCCTTCTATTCTATTTCCTAATGTTCAGGTACCATAGAAAACAGAAGGGGAGTCTTGCTTTGAGAGTCAACTTGTGGCTTTTTCCCTATGTTTTCTAGAGGAAGAGACTTACCAGCTACAATAGGCATAGGCAGGAAATCATTAACAGTTTCCCTTATAAAGTGTGGAGGAGGCAGCTTAGTTGTTCTGCAAGAAAAGGGGGATCATTCCCAGGATGATATGGGACACAGTGGTTCTTGGTACATTAAGCAGAGATAAAGATTCCTGACACTCTCACTGCAGAGGACAGCTGATGCTGGAAACAGTAGCCCAGCTGAAGGCAGTATTTCTCAGCTCCTGCTTTGCATCTGAAAGGGGCTGTGTTCTCAATAAATAGCCAAGGAGCTTAAGACAGGGGTATATCTTCTCCATTCTTTCTCCATCTGCAGGCTGAATGCAAAGGACTCAGAGGTCCTAGAGACCCTAAAGGAGGGTGCAGTCACGAATGGAAGGCGTCTGGGCCCCTGGATCACCATGCAGAAGGTTGCATGCCAGATAGGCATAACCACGTGGGACTATTACACCAATAAGGAATACCCATGTATTATGCTAAGCCACTAACATCTAAGGGTTTAAGTAGCAATATCATCCTGAAAAACACCATCTATGAGGAAATGAACTCCCGAGAACCAGTTATGACACAGTCATATGCCCTTGGAGGTACCTAGGTGTGCACATGGGAAGATTGGAAAGCTAAAGTGTCAGTACTTTGGGCTCTGGCCCAGATACACATGAGGATCCTGTGTCTGAGTGAGACAAGTCTCTCCTACTTCTGGAGGCTGCTTGAGCCTTTGAGGGAGTGGCCTCCTGGGGCAGGCAGCATGGCCTCTTCCTGGAGCCTCCATGTGCCTCTGCAGACACCGATGCTGTCTCCTACACACCTGAGCCACCAGGTGTCCAGTGGACAGTATCATGGTGCTCAGTGATACTGGTCCCCTGTCGCCTATATTTCCACCATTCCTCATTATGAGAAGACAGGGAATGTAAAGCACTTTAGTTCAAAGGGCTGTAGGCATTTCAGCTGGAGCTTCCCCACCAGGTGTAATGTGAACCTGGCAAGAGTGCAAAGAATCCACATTTTCTGTTTCAGAGAAAGACACTGCTTTAGCTTTGTGGCCACTACTAAAGCCGAGGCTTAGCCTGTCTCTCATTTTGAGCAGAATTACACCTAGCTTACTCCTCTGCAGTAGTCAATGGCCGAAGGTAGTGGGACTCTGCCCTTAAGACCCAAAAGCATTAGGGAGACTGCTGGATGTATAATGGGGGAGGACTGATGTTCTTGGAGAAGAGATAGCCTGGATTTCAGGCTTAGGACATCTTAAACTTTTATCCTCTGAGGGTGAACCTGGAAAGTGGCTTTAAACTTTTCAGACCTTGACCCACAGTAATACATGCAACCTATATAGTGACTCAGTACATAATATCTGAAATGTACTCTGATATTATCTGTTCCATCCCATTCCAAAATATATTTACTTATTTTCAATTCCACTTTCTAAAAGCTGGTCACAACCCATTCAGTTGATTCCATCACACTAATGAGTGGCAATTTATACTTCGAAAGACTTGGACTAGGACATACTGGCCACCCCACCCCTACCCCAACTGTGCACAGAGGGGGACTAGACTGTGATGGTTAGGAGGATGTCTCTGGAGCCAGAATGCTCAGATTTGAATTTTGCCTCTACTACTTATTAATTTTGTACCCTGAGCAAGTTCCTTAACCACTCTGTTCTTCAGCTTCCCATCTGTAAAATGGGATTGTTTTCAAAATTACCTACCTCATGGAGTTGTTGTAAGAATAGATTATATATATGTGAAATTAAGGAACAGGGCCCGGCATCTAGTCAGTGCTACATAAGTGTTAGCTTTAATTATTAATGGGTTATTTCCTCTTATTCTGAAAGGACAAATATTGTGGAAGTTTTGAAGTCCCTGGAAGACCTGAGGATTCTGACTCTCTAAGCCCCATGTGTTCCGGGCTTGGAACTATTTCTCAGGCAGAGGCAGTGTGACTCTCACCCAAAGTTATGCCATGACAGATGGGACTAAGTGGCTCTTAGATCCTACTTGGTTTGTGGCTCAGTGGAAGGTGCTATGGCAAAAGTTCAGAAGTTTGATTCTCTCTGATACTTTCTTCCATGAATTTGGACTTGGAAATTAGTTCTTCAAGATGGTCACTCCCCAGATACTATTCATGCATATTCGAGGCTCAGTTTACATATGAACATTTCCATGACAATTCTCTAATTCTCACTGGGAAATAAATTTTTCATAGCCTGCCTCCTTTTTACATCTCTTGTGACACCTATTATTATTATTATTACTTAAAAGTGAGCTTTAAACATGTTTATATATCTGTCGGTTTTACTGTTATACTTTGTACATAATGAAACTCACCCTTTTTAGTGTATAGTTTAAGTTTTGACACATTCAGCTGTGTAATCACTACCACCACAGTCAAGTTACAAAATATTATCATCACTCCCAAATAATTCTCTTGTACCCCTTTGTGGTCAATGCCTCCCGTAACCCCCAGCCCCAGGCAACCACTGATCTATTTTCTGTCTCTGAAGTTTTGTCTTTTCCAGAATGTCGTATGAATTGAATCCTATAGTGTGCAGCCTTTTGAGTCTGACTTCTTTCACTTAATACATGAGATTCATCCAAGGTGTTGCATGTGTCAATAGTTCACTCCTTCCTGGTGCTGAGTAGTATAATACTATTCCATTGTGTGGATGTATCATAGTTTATGTATCCATTCATCTGTTGAAGGACACTTGGGTTCTTCCAGTTTTTTTGAAGATGATGAGTTGCCTATAGGTTTTTGCATAAATATAAAATTTCATTTCTCTTGTGTAACTCCTTGGGATAGAATTGCTGGGTCATATGGTAAGTGTATGTTTAACTTTATAAGGAACTGTCAAACTATTCTCTAAGTAGTGGTACCATTTTGCATTCCCATTAGCAGTGTATGAGAGTTGTAGTTACTCTGCAATCTTGCCAGAATCCAATCCAGTTCCCTTCCCCCTCCCCTCGTCTCTCTCTCATTCTTTTTTTTGCTTTTTTCAATGATAATAGGTGTGTAGGGAGTAAACTTTCTGTTGAGGCATAATCTACATGCAGAAAAGTACACAAATTCTAAGTATCAAGCTGGAGATTTTCAGCCAATACCCCACCTCAAAGGTAACCTTATTCTGGCTTCTCTCAACATAGACTAATTTTTGAACCTTACATAAATAAAATAATATACTGCATACTCCTTTCTGTGGCTTCCTTTGCTCAGTATTATGGTTGAGTGACTCATCAATATTGTTGCATGTTGTTGTAGTTAGTTTTCTTGCTGTAGAATATTCCTTTATATGAATATACATCTATTCTAGTTGATGGTCATTTGTGTTGTTTCCAGGTTGTGTCTATTATGAATAATGCCTCTATGAACATTCTTGTTGCCATTTGGGAGTTCCCCAGGACTATCCTTAGGTTCAATAATTCATGAGAAGGACTCACAGAACTCAGAAAGAAAGCTGTTATATTCAAGATGATGGTTTATTACAGTGAAATAATACAGATTAAAAGCAGTGGGAAAAGGCACAGAGGACAGAGTCCAGGCAAGTTCCCAGGTGTGAGCTTCCAGTCGTTCTCTTTCAGTGGAGGCCTGCAGACAGAGTTTACTTCCCTCGGCAATGACGAGTGGCAGACGCATGGAGTAATGCCAAACAGGGATGCTCCCCTAGCCTTGGTGTCCAGGGATTTTACTGGGGTTGGTCACATGGAAATGGCAACCACCATGTGGCTGTTCTTAGTCTCTAACTTCTCCAGAGGTTAAGCTGATGCCATGCGGCCCAACACTCTGGCTATAAATGACATTGTTAACATAAGCTGTTTGGTGTGACCCAAAGCCCCCAGGTAAGGACACTCTTATTCCAAGGTCTTAGAGGTTGCCTCCTAGAAACTGATCAAGGGCCAAACATTGCTTTGGCCAAGATTAATCCTTTACTTGTATGTCTTTTGGTGAACATATGTAACATTCCTGTTGGCAGCTCTACTCTTAGCATACCTAAGAGTGGAGTTACCATGTCATAGGCATGCATATGTTCAGATTTAGTAGTTATGATCAGTTTTCCAAAGTGGCTATATCAATTTACATTCTCACCAGAGTGTCTGAGAGTTCCAGTTGCACCATGTCTTCTCCAACCCTTGGTATTGTCAGATGTTTCATTTTGTTTATTTCAGTCATTCTAGTGGGTGGGTAGTAAAATCTCACTGTGCTTTTAATTTGTATATCCCTCCTGAATAATGATGTTGAGCACATTTTCATGTGTTTATTAGTCATTTTGATATCATCAGCAAGTATTATTAACTCCCTGTACTGTAATTTAATTTAATTCAACAGTCTTACTAAAGCCCTTGTAATGGTGAACACAATGTAGTTCAGCACAACACACACACACACACATACACAAAGAAGATATGTATGTATTGATGTATTGATATGGAAAGATCCTTAATGCAGACAGAGTGTGTATAGCATGCTACCATTTATGTGAAATGTTTGTGGAAAAACTGAATGCACATACAAACGTATAATCTTAAATATGCATAAACATTTTTCAGAAGGATCAACAGAAACTATAATTACTACTTGTAGAGGAAGAAAACAAAGTGAATGCGGAATGGTGTGGGGAAGGAAAGAGTGATTTTTCACTGTACACCATTTAATATACTCTGATGTGTGAGCAATGTAAATCTTTTTATCTAAACCTAAATCTTTTAACCTTTTAAAATCATTCTGCAGAAATATTTAAGAAAAAAATATCACTTTGTCTACAGAATGATTTTATGGTCCAGTTGGGAGGGATTGTTGAGGAGTTATGGACACAGACAAGAAAATAAGTAACTGCGGCCAGGCTGGGTGCAGTGGCTCATGCCTATAATCCCGGTACTTTGGAAGGCCGAGGCAGGTGGATCACCAGCTCAAGAAATCGAGACCAGCATGGCCAACATGGTGAAACCCTGTCTTTACTAGAAATACAAAAATTAGCTGGGCATGGTGGCATGCACCTGTAATCCCAGGCTGAGGCAGAAGAATTGCTTGAATCTGGGAGGCGGAGGTTGCAGTGAGCCGAGATCACGCCACTGCATTCCAGCCTGGTGAGAGAGCAAGACTCCGTCTCAGGAAAAATAAAATAAAATAAAAAAGAAAGTAAGTAACTGTGGCTACCTGGATCACACCTGTAATCCCAGCAGTTTTGGTGGCCAAGGAAAGAGGATCGTTTGAGCCCAGCCTGAGCAAAATAGGGAAACCCCATTTCTACAAAAAATACAAAAATTAGCTGGGCATAGTGGTGTGCACCTTCGGTCCCAGCTAGTTGGGAGGCTGAGGTGGGAGGATCATCTGAGCCCAGGAGGCTGAGGTTGCAGTGAGCTGAGATTGTGCCACTGTACTCCAGCCTGAGCAACAGAGTGAGACCCTGGAACTTTGAACTTGAGAGAGATTATTTAGGGTATCTGGCAGAAGAAATTTCTAAGCAGCAAAGCATTCAAGAGGTGACTTGGGTGCTGTTAAAGGCATTCAGCTTTATAAGGCAAGCAGAGCATAACAATTTGGAACATTTGCAGCCTGACAATGGGATAGAAAAGAAAAACCCATTTTCTGAGGAGAACTTCAAGCTCGCTGCAGAAATTTGCATAAGTAATGAGGAGCTGAATATTAATCCTCAAGACAATGGGGGAAATGTCTCCAGGGCACGTCAGAGGTCTTCATGGCAGCCCCTCCCATCACAGGCCCAGAGGCATAGGAGAAAATGGTTTCATGGACTGGCCCCAGGGTCCCCATGCTGTATGCAGTCTAGGGACTTGGTACCCTGCATCCCAGCCACTCCAGCTGTGACTAAAAGGAGCCAAGGTACAGTTTGGGCTGTTGCTTCAGAGGGTGGAAGCCCCAAGCCTTGGCACCTTCCACATAGTGTTGAACCTGCAGGTGCACACAAGTCAAGAATTGAGGTTTGGGAACCTCCACCTAGATTTCAGAAGATGTATGGAAATGCCTAGATGCCTGTGTAAAAGTTTGCTGTGGGATAGGGCCCTCATGGAGAACCTCTGTTAGGGCAGTACAGAAGGAAAATTTGGGGTCAGAGCCCCCACACAGAGTCCCTATTAGGGTACTGCCTAGTGGAGCTGTGAGAAGAGGGCCACCATTCTCCAGACCCCAAAATGGTAGATCCACTGACAGCTTGCGCCGTGTGCCTGGAAAAGCCACAGACACTCAATGACAGCCCATGAAAGCAGCCAGGAGAGGAGCTATACCCTGCAAAGCCACGGGGGCAGAGTTGCCCACGACCATGGGAACCTACCTCTCACATCAGCATGACCTGGATGTGAGACATGGAGTCAAAGGACATTATTTTGGAGGTTTCAAATTTGACTGCCCCACTGAATTTCAGACTTGCATGGGGACTGTAGCCCCTTTGTTTTGGCCAATTTCTTCCATTTGGAATGGCTGTATTTACCCAATGCCTGTACCCCCACTGTATCTAGGAAGTAACTAACTTACTTTTGATTTTACAGGTTCATAGGCAGAAGGGACTTGCTTTGTCTCTTTTGCTTTGGACTGTGGACTTTTGAGTTAATGCTGAAATGAGTTAAGACTTTGGGGGATGGTTGGAAAGGCATAAATGGTTTTGAAATGTGAGGACATGAGATATGGCAGGGGCCAGGAATGGAATGATATGGTTTGGCTCTGTGTCCCCACCCATAACTCATCTGAATTGTACTCCCATAATTCCCACGTGTTGTTGGTGGGAAATGATTGAATCACAGGGGCAGTTTCTCCCATACTGTTCTTGTGGTAGTGAATAAGTCTCATGAGATCTGATGTTTGATAAGGGGAAACCCATTTTGCTTGGCTCTCATTCTCTCTTGCCTGCTGCGATGTAAGACATGTCTTTCGCCTTCAATCATGATCGTGAGGCCTCCCCAGCCATGTGGAACTGTAAGTCCAGTTAAACCTCTTTCTTTTGTAAATTGCCCAATCTTGGGTTTGTCTTTATTAGCAGTGTGAAAACGGACAAATACAGTCATTCTTGCAAATTCCACTTCTAACACCAACTCCAAAGTTCAGGTGTCCCCAAGATCACCCTCACTCTGGCACCAAATAAAAGTGCAGGGATTCCCAAGAACATGCTCAGTTTCAATAATCACTAGAAAGACTCACAGAACTCACTGAAAGCTGCTACACTCATGGTTATGGGTTATTACAGTGATGTATATAAGTTAAAATAAACCAAAGGAAGAGGTGCAAGGGGCAGAGTTCAGGAGAGTTTCAAGCATGAAGCTTCCAAATGTCCTCTCCCAGTGGAGTCAGAGACAGTCGTTGTGCCTCCAAACAACAGTGTGTGGCAATACTCATGGAGTACTGCCAACCAGAGAAGCTTGGTGTCCAGAGTTTTTACTGGGGCATCACCACATAGACATGATTGACTGTCCATGTGGATGACCTTAACCTCCAGCTTCTCTGGAGGTTGAAATGATACCATGTGCCTCAAAGCCCCTACCACAAATCATTGTAATCAGATTATCTGGCATGGCTCAAGGCCCCCAAGTAAACAAGGACACTTTCATCAGGCAAGACATCCCAAGGGCTTAGAGAGCACCTCCTAGGGGCTGAGAGCAAAGGCCATACCTTACTTTGGGTAAGGTTAATTCTTTCTTACACAATATGTTTATCTATCTAAACATCTTATGTTATGAACATCCTAATAGTTATATCTTTTTTTAAGAAATAGTTTTCTTCCTCCCTCCCTTCCTTCCTTCACCTTCCCTCCCTTCCTTCCCTTCCTTCCCTTCCTTTCCTTTCTTTCTTTTTTTATAATATATTTTTTTTTTTTTTTTTTTTGTCAGAGTCTTGTTCTTTGCCCAGGCTGGAGTGCACTGGCATGATCATGGCTCACTAAAGCCTCAATTCCCCAGACTAAATTGATCCTCTTGCCTCAGTCTCCTGAGTAGCTGGGACTACAGGGGTGCACCACCATACTCAACTAGCTTTTTGTATTTTTGTAAAGACAGGGTTTTGCCATGTTGCCCAGGCTGGTCTCAAACTCCTGGACTCAAGCAGCCCTCCTGCCTCAGCCTCCCAAAGTGCTAATTAAACAGGCATGGGTCATTGTGTCAACCAGTTTTATTTTCTTTATAAGAAAGAATACATGTCCTTTATGTGAACAAAATAAACAATATAGTAAAGTAAAACAAGGAGAGCAAAATCAGTCCAAATCCACTCACTAAGTGATACAATGATTAATACATTAGTATATGTCCTTGTACACATCTTTCATTGCTGTTTATCCACATAATATGTATAGAGTTTTATATAAATAAAATTATTCTATTTATGTTGACATATAACTGGTTCTTGGACACTTAAGTTCTTTAAATTGCTTTTATTAAACATTGACTAGACACAAAAATATTTATGAAGTAAAATGAAACACATTTACAACCAAACACGTCTGAATTTACCACCAAATTTAAGGAAAAAACCCCCAAAACATTATTTTTTTTATTTTTTTTATTTTTTTGAGATGGAGTCTTGCTCTGTCCCCCTGGCTGGAGTGCAGTGGCGCGATCTCAGCTCACTGCAAGCTCCGCCTCCCAGGTTCCTGCCATTCTCCTGCCTTAGCCTCCCAAGTAGCTGGGACTACAGGCACCTGCCACCGCGCCCGGCTAATTTTTTGTATTTTTAGTAGAGATGGGGTTTCACCGTGGTCTTGATCTCCTGATCTTGTGATCCGCCCCAAAACATTATTAATGCCGGGCGAGCTGTCAGAGCCCTGGCTTTGGGAAGTAGTCAACTCACAGGTTGGTAAGTAGAACTTACCAACAACAGTATAGGTTTGAAAAAGGAAAGTTTATTAGAAAGAAGGAATACTGCTAAAGGGTGCAGTGGGGTGCCTCAGTGAGAGGACTGAGCTCACTGGTGGATCTTCCTTAGGACCTTTTATGGACCTTAAGGCAGGAGCTTAAGGGTAATTTGGGCCATATTAGTCACATAGGTCATGATAAATTATTACATTTATAAACATTTGGGTGCCTTAACATCACAAGAGTTGCACAATGAGTTTCGGCATGGAATTCCCAAGATGTATAAAAACTCTAGTTACTTAATAAAGATTGAAATAGGCCTGGAACCAGATGCCAACTTTAGATAGTAGGGAAGTTTTTATTATTATTATTACTGTTTGAGATGGAGTTTCCATTGCCCGGGCTGGAGCGCAGTGGTACGATCTTGGCTCGCTGCAACCTTCATCTCCCAGGTTCAAGCGATTCTCCCACCTCAGCCTCCTGAGAAGCTGGGATTACAGGTGCCGACCACTATGCCCAAATATAATTTTTGTATTTTTAGTAGACAGGGTTTCACCATGTTGGCCAGGCTGGTCTCAAACTCCTGACCTCAGCTGATCTGCCTGCCTTAGCCTCCCAAAATGCTGGGATTACAGATGTGAGCAATCACACCCTGCTGGGAAGTTTAATTACTTCTAAATTTCCTAGATAACTTTTGCCTTCGGATGGCCTGTTTGATGGTCACCAGGTGTTCTTTGCTCCCTTCTAAATTCCTCAGACAAGGAGTTTTTGTCTCTGGGTCCTGTTCAGTGGTCTCCAAGTCATTTTCACTTTCCTCACTCATTACCTTTAAAGTACCCTGTGTGCCTCTGTCCAATCCACATCCTCCCTTTCTTCTCCCAAAGGTAACAACTGTCCTGAATTTAGGTCTATCGTTACTCTACTTTTAGATTTATTGTGTTGGGACTCAGGAAACAAAACATGCTGCATTAGACTTCAGACTGAGAGGACCTGGAGAGCAGTAATGTAGGGAACGCCTTGCTCTGATATTCCTTTATCTAAGGGAAGTTTCTCCAGAAAGAATGCAGTCATTAACCAGGGAAGATTAGCTCACAGAAAAAGAGAAGAAAGTTCTGACACCATGCTCAGAGAAACTCTTATCAGAGACTACCACCTTCAGGGCTGCTACCTGAGAGACTTTATCTGCATAATAAGACAGCCTGGTTGGGCTCAGTGGCTCAGGCTGTAATTCCAGCACTTTGGGAAGCCGAGGCAGAAGGATCACTTGAGCCCAGGAGTTCGAGACCATCCTGGGTGTAAGGCAAATGACTACACTACAGTCAAAAGTGGGCCGGAGTAAACATCCAGTGCAGCATGGCACAGCGGGATTGGAGTTCAGGTGCATAATTCCGTGCATTATATAATCACAGTTATGTAACCATGTTATGGGTGGGCTCATCACCTGGCTCTGAGTCACTATTGTCTGTGAGGTGTATAAATATATCACTGACACCATGAGAGGGTGCTTGATAAAGCCAGCTGCTTTGCAGGTGAACAGGAGGGAGCCAGGAAGCGGTGAGCGCATGAGGGAGCATAACTACATGCATGGGGGCAGCAGGAGCCATGGAGCTGGCGCTGAGGGAACTGTGGCCAGAGTGGGCAGCTGAGACAAAGGCTGATGGAGAAGGGGAGAGAATAAAGCCATATCGCATCTGCCTACAGACCCCTGAGTTCTTTCAGCTACCTGCCACCCGTTCACTGACTCCCCTCAGACCCCAGCTTGAGCTGGAACCTGACACTAAGCAACATGAGGAGACTCCATCTCGGAAAAAAAAAAAAAATTAGTTGGGTGTTGAAAAATTAGCTGTAGTCCAAGGATCCCCTGAGCATAGGAGTTCAAGGCTGCAGTGAGCTATGATCATGCCACTGTACTCCACCCTGACAATACAGTGAGACACTGTCTCTAAAAAACAAACAAAAATAATTTGTTGACAATGCATTTCTCCCTTACCCTTCCATAGCTTGTTATCACCATCCTTCAGGAGCTCCCAGCCCCCTATTCCTTTCCATATGGTATAGAAATTTGGCCAGGTGTGGTGGCTCACACCTGTAATCCCAACACTTTCAGAGGCCGAGTTGGGCAGATCACAAACTCAGGAGTTCAAGACCAGCCTGGCCAACATGGTGAAACCCTGTCTGTACTAAAAATACAAAAATTAGCCAGGCGTGGTGGCTCACTCCTGTAATCCCAGCTACTCGAGAGGCTGAGGCAGGAGAATTGCTTGAAGCCAGAAGGTGAAGGTTGCAGTGAGCCAAGATCGTGCCATTGCACTCCAGCTTGGGCAACAGGGTGAGACTCCATCTCAAAAACAAACAAATAAACACTTTAGCCAGCTCAGCTAGTCCTTCTCTAAGTCTCATATTTTGTGTGGCTCATGTACACTTAATAAATTTGTATGACTTTTCTCCTGTTAATCTATTGTCAGTTTATTCCAGAGACTCAAATTATCCAACCTTGGCCAGGCATGGTGATTCATGCCTGTAATCCAAACACTTTGCGGGGCTGAGACAGGCAGATCACTTGAGGTCAGGAGTTCAAGACCAGCCTGGCCAACATGGTAAAACCTCATCTCTACAGAAAAATACAAAAATTAGTCAGGTATGCTGGTGCATGCCCGTAATCCCAGCAACTTGGGAGGCTGAGGTGGGAAGATCCCTTGAACCCGGGAAGCAGAGGTTGCAGTAAGCTGATACCACACCTACTCCAGCCTGGGTGACAGAGCAAGACTCCATCTCAAAAATAAAAAATAAAAAAAATTTATCAAATCCTTGGAGTGTGGAAGGAACGTTCCCTTTGCTCCTACCATCACATTTGTTTTCCAAAGCAATTAGTTTTGTGTGCTTTTGGACTTTATACAAATGAAATTGTAGGGGAAGAAGAATCCTTTTTCCTTTACCCTCCTAGCAGGCTGAGCCTGTGAATTAAAATAACGAAAGACAGATTAGCAAGAGAAAAAAAGTTTTAATTACACACTTAATGCACATTAGTTTAAATAAGAAATAAGACTCAAGGATGTGGCTAGATGGTTGAGGCTTATCTACCATCTTAGACTAAACAAAGGAAAAGGGGTTTGGGGTTTTTGGGTCAGTGGGGTAAGCTTATGGGAAAGTGAGGGGATGAAATGTATGATAAATAAAGGCTATCTTATTTTGCAGATAAGAGTCTTCCAGGTGATAAGGGTCATCTCCATGAATAGCTTTCTTCCTGGTAAGGAGACAACTTTTACAAATATAAATTTGCTTTATAAATATAAATTCCTTTACAAAAGGGGAATTTTATACTGCATTTTTAGGTAGTAAGAGGGAGGTAAAGAGCTTTACTTCTGTCTACTATTTCTCAATTGTCTTTAGCTCAAGATATTCCAGTGGTAAAGAGGCATATTTTGGGATGGCATGGTCTGGTACCCTGCAGAACCATACTGTATATATTATTCTGCAACTTACTTTTTCTCACAACACAATATTCCTGAGATCATCCATGTCATTGTGTGTAGCTATAATTAATTCATTTTCACTGCTGTGTTTATCTATTGTATTGTTGATGGACAATTAGGATTATTTCTTCTTTCTTGGTCTTACAAACAGTGTGGATATAAACACATGTATAAGAGTTTCTCTTGAGCATATGCCCAGAAGTGGAACTGTTGAGTCATAAGACATTCACATATTCAGATAATGCCAAATTATTTTGAGATAATGCCAAATTATTTTCCCAAGTGGTCCTGCCCGGCCGGATGCAGTGGCTCATGCTTATAATTCTAGCACTTTGGGAGGCCAAGGCAGGCAGATAGCTTGAGCTCAGGAGTTCAAGACCAGTCTCAGCAATGGTACTGGAAAGGGGTCCTGATCCAGACTCCAAGAGAGGGTTCTTGAATCTCACACAAGAATTTCGGGCAAGTCCACAGTACAAAAGGAAAGCAAGTTTATTAAGAAAGTAAAGGAATAGCCGGGCGCGGTGGCTCAAGCCTGTAATCCCGGCACTTTGGGAGGCCAAGACGGGCGGATCACGAAGTCAGGAAATCGAGACCATCCTGGCTAACCTGGTGAAACCCCGTCTCTACTAAAAAACACAAAAAACTAGCCAGGCGAGGTGGCGGCGCCTGTAGTCCCAGCTACTCGGGAGGCTGAGGCAGGAGAATGGCGTAAACCCGGGAGGTGGAGCTTGCAGTGAGCTGAGATCGCGCCACTGCACTCCAGCCTGGGCAACAGAGGGAGACTCCATCTCAAAAAAAAAAAAAAAAAAAAAAAAAAAAAAAAAAAGAAAAAAAGCCCCTGGGGCTGCTGGTTGCTCATTTTATGATTATTTCTTGATTATATGCTAAACAAGGGGTGGATTATTCATGAGTTTTCTGGGAATGGAGTGGGCAATTCCTGGGATTGAGGGTTCCTTCACTTTTTAGACTACGT
>NW_016804447.1:5959138-5961276 GCF_001698545.2 Rhinopithecus bieti | reverse complement strand
AAAAAAAAAAAAAAAAAAGAAAAAGAAAATAAAGGAATAAAGCCCCTGAGGGCTGCTGGTTGCTCATTTTTATGATTATTTCTTGATTATATGCTAAACAAGGGGTGGATTATTCATGAGTTTTCTGGGAATGGAGTGGGCAATTCCTGGGATTGAGGGTTCCTTCACTTTTTAGACTACGTAGAGTAACTTCCTGGCATTGCCGTGGCGTCTGTAAACTGTCTTGGCACTGGTGGGAGTATCTCTTAGCATGCTAATGCATTATAATTAGTGTATAATGAGCAGTGAAGATGACCAGAGATCACTCTCATTGCCATCTTGGTTTTGGTAGGATTTGGCCAGCTTCTTTATTGCAACCTGTTTTTATCAGCAAGGTCTTTATGACCTGTATCTTGTGCTGACCTCCTATCTCATCCTGTGACAGAATTCCTAACCTTCTGGGAATGCAGCCCAGTAGGTCTCAGTCTTATTTTACCCAACCCCTATTCACGATAGAGTTGTTCTGGTTTAAACGTCTCTGACAGCAACATGGTGAAACCCTGTCTCTGCATAAAATACAAAAAAATTAGCCAGGCATGGTGGTGCGCACCTGTAGTCCCAGCTACTTAGGGGGCTGAAGTGGGAGGATTGCTTGAGCCCAGTAGGTGGAGGCTGCAGTGAGCCGAGATCGTGCCACTATACTCCAGTCTGGGTGACAAAGTGAGAGCCTGTCTCAAAAAACCAAAAAACAAAAAATCAAAGTGGTCCTGACAGCTTACAGTCCCACTAACAGTGTATGAGTGTTCCAATGACTACATTCCCACCAATAGTTGATACTTTGTATCTTTTGTACTACCATGCTGTTCAAAGTAAAATTTTAAATTTGTAATAGGTTTTGCCAAATTGCTCCTCATGTAACTGCCTAATGGGTTCTTCCTGACTGCTGCACAAACAAAATCAACCCCCTGAGACCATGGCATTGCAGTAAAGAAAGCGTTTGATTGATGTGAGGCTGGTTATGCTACATGGGAGATGGAGTTGTAACTCCAATCAGTCTCCCTAAAGGCTCAGAGGTTAGGAGTCTTTCAAAGATAGTTTGGTGGGCAGAGGGCTAGGGTAGGAGGCATGCTGATTGGTTGGGGATGTCAACATGGGGTGTGGAAAATGGTCCTCGTTCTCTGAGTCTACTTCTGGGTGGGGGCCATAGGACTGGTTGCGTCACAAGTCCATATGGGGCCATCCAGTTGTCAGAAATGCAAAAAACTGAAAAGACATTTCAAAAGACCAATCTTAGGGTCTACAATAGTGATGTTATCTTCAAGAGTAATTGGAAAAGTTGCAAATCTTACGACCGTCAGAGTAATGGCTGGTAATTATTTAGAATTCAGGCCCCTCTCATCCTTCTAACTTGGTGACCTTTCAATAGTTTTACAAGGGCAGTTTAGTTTTGGGGAAGGGTTATTATTATTTAAATTATAAACTAAATTTCTCCCAAAGAAAAATTTCCAGAAATGAGCAAAGACAGCCAGTCCATGAGGCTAGAAGCAAGATGGAGTCAGCCATGTTAGATTTCTCCTATGTCATACTTTTGCAAAGGCGTTTTCACTTAAAAAGATCTTACCAGTTTACACTCCCACTAGCCATATATGAAAAACTGTGTCATTACACCTTAGACAATACTGAAACTTTAATTTTAAATATTTGCCAATTTTAATATTTGTCAAATGATAAGGTGAAAAGTTATCTAATTTTATTTTGCTTTATTTGCCTACTAGAAAATTGTATAGTTTCAATGTTTTATTGGTGTTTGTATTTCTTCTTACATAAAATATCTTTTCTTGTAAAATGTCTTTTCATATAAAGTTGTGGTATTTGAAGACCCAAGATTGGAGGCATGAGAGTGGAGCATCAGGTAATAAGAGTTTTCATATAGAGTAAATAGGGATGGTTCTGTGCAGAAGAAGAAAACAAAATTAACTCTGGAGATGTTATTTCAATTTTACTAAGTCTCTTTCACTCCAATTGAATGTGTCAGAGGTGTTTGAACCAGAGCAACTAACTCCATCTTGAATAGGGGCTGGGTAAAATGAGGATGAGACCTACTGGGCTGCATTCCCAGGAGGTTAGGCATTCCTTTTTTTTTTTTTTTTTTTTTTTTT
>NW_016804447.1:5927432-5958730 GCF_001698545.2 Rhinopithecus bieti | reverse complement strand
GATCTGTTGCCAGGTTGGAGTGCAGTGGCATGATCTTGGCTCACTGCAACCTCCGCCTCCCGGGTTCAAGCGATTCTCCTGCCTCAGCCTCCTGGGTAGCTGGGATTATAGGTGCGTACCACTATGCCTGGCTAATTTTTGTATTTTTAGTAGAGATGGGTTTTCCCCATGTTGGTCAGGCTGGTCTTGAACTCCTGACCTCATGATCTGCCTGCCTTGGTCTCCCAAAGTGTTAGGATTACAGGCGCGAGACGCTGCGCCCGCCGAGGTTAGGCATTCTTAGTCACAGGATGAGATAGGGAGGTCAGCACAAGATACAGGTCATAAAGACCTTGCAGATAAAACAGGTTGTGGTAAAGAAGCCAGCCAAAACACACCAAAACCAAGAGGATGACGAAAGTGACCTCTGGTCATCCTTACTGCTCATTATATGCTAATTGTAATGCATTAGCATGCTAAAAGACACTCCTGGCAGTGCCATGAGAGTTTACAGATGCCAATGCAATGCCCAGAAGTTACCCTATATAGTCTACAAAGGGGAGGAATCCTCAGCTCTGGGAATTGCCCATCCTTTTCCCGGAAAACTCATGAATAATCCACCCCTTGTTTAGTATATAATCAAGAAATAACTATAAGTCTACTTAGTTAAGCAGCCCATGTTGCTGCTCTGCCTGTGGAGCAGCCATTTTTTTTGTTCCTTTACTTTCTTAATAGACTTGCTTTTGCTTTACTCTATGGACTCACCCTGAATTCTTTCTTGCGTGAAGTCCAAGAACCCTCTCTTGGGGTCTGGGTTGGAACTCCTTTCTGGTAACAAAAGAAAACTATAGATATAATATTAGATTTTGACAGACTATCAAATTAAATTTTGTTTTCACTGTATAAAACTTAGAAATCATATTGAACAGAATTAGAAAGTTGTTTAAAAACAGCATTTACATAATTGAATTTGATGTAAGTACGTCTACAAATAACCATGCTGGGCTTGTCCATTTTCTCCAGTGATCTCAAAATAATATCCATATTATTTTTTATCATTTATAATGAAAAAACTGGAACCACAGGAAGATAAATGATCTTTGTTAGATCACAACAAGTCAACATGAAGGTCAAGAGTAAAATTAATTTTCAGCCTACCATTATGGCCCAAACTCTCCAAACCCCTGCCAGGTTTTACTTATTAGGAATTTAAGTGTTTCACAAATGAAAGTCTTCAGCCAAAGAATTGTTAGTTAAAATACAAAACAAAAACATTAGCATTGGAAGTTTCTAAAGTGTTGAAAGCTAAGTGCTTTAACGCTAAAATCCTTGACATTTAAAAGGCTCAGGAGCCAAACCTACTGAAAGCCAACTAACATGTAAATTATAACAATTTATTTCTCTTAGGCCTTGGCATGTTTCCTTTTGGTGCCAGAAGTAGAGTGAGATATTTGAGATTCAAACTCTTTGGAAACTTTTATAAATTAGAACTATATTCTCCATGGAAAAGTATCCTTGCATCATCTTTCCCATTTCTTCCCCTAAGAACTGACTGGACTTCACAACTTATTTTGGGCTAATGTGGAGAGATCAGCTGTGGGAAACATCCATTGATTTACTCAGGCTGCCCTTTGTATCTTAATGCTTCAGGTTTTGTTATCCTCCACCTTTCTTCTGTCTTCTTTCCTCATAAGTTGTTTAGATACAATTTTTTTTCCCGAGTCTTGCTCTCTCCCCCAGGCTGGAATGCAGTGGCACATCTCAGCTCACTACAAGCTCCGCCTCCCAGGTTCACGCCATTCTCCTGCCTCAGCCTCCCGAGTGGCTGGGACTACAGGTGCCCGCCACCACGCTCGGCTAATTTTTTTGTATTTTTATTAGAGAGAGGGTTTCACCGTGTTAGCCAGGATGGTCTCGATCTCCTGACCTCGTGATCTGCCCGCCTCGGCCTCCCAAAGTGCTGGGATTACAGGCGTGCACCACCGCGCCTGGCCTCTAGATACAATTTTATTGCTAATAATTAAAGAGTGAGAATGAGCGGCAATGGGCTGGTATGGTTGCATTCGAATTCCAAAGTTCACATTTTGGAATATTGATTTTTGCTTGAGAACAATTTACCTAAGAACCATAGGAATTTGGCGGGGGAAGGATGTGATGGGGAATATGTTGAGTTCTTTCAAGGAATTTAATCTTCATTTCTGAGGAAGTAAAAACTGTGACATAGTGTTCTCTTTCTTTTGTCTTCCTTCCCCCAAAGGTGAAGAGTTTGCAGTTGTTTGAGAGCCCTTCCAATTCCATTCTTTCACAGCCTATCGCCTTTCATCCCCATCTCAAACTCAGTGTTTTGGGGGGATTCAGGCATCAGTCTAAAGTTAGAACATAACTGGAAATCATCTTGAAAAGCTAAAAATAGTGTAGGAAAGAATAAATCTTTTCTCACCCATAGCTAGGTTCATAAATGAGGTCCCTATAACAAAACACAGATTGACAAGAGAGAAGCATACAAATTTATTTAATATAAGTTTTATGTGACATAGGAGCTTTCAGAAATGAAGACCCAAAGAAACAGGGACATGTGTGTATTTTTATGCTTAGGGTTGATGAAGAGCGGACAGTTCTGCAGAAGTATGATTGAACAAAAGTTTACGATAACTGCAGGGAACTTAGCAAGGCCTGTTTGTTCGGGTTCTTCCTTGTATCCTTGTGTCTTCAGAGATAAGGACATTCCTTTCTTCCAGGTTTGGGTGAGTGCCTCTGGAATGAAGGTTTTATAACTCGCTTCATGGAAGAAGGTTGAGCGGAAGGTAAAGTGACTTTCCTGCTGAAATTTTCTGAGGGTACCATATTTTGGGGTGGTGTTTCCTGAACCCCATCAATAGGAAGGTAGGTCAAAGCAATTTTGGAGTAAACCCACCCTGGAATGTAATTCTGGCACTGAATTTCTCATGTTTTCCCTTTTCCTTCATTCCTTCCTTCAAGGATTATTCATTGAGCACCTCCTGTATACTCCTAAGTTTGGAGAATACAGCAATGAAAAAGACAGTTTCCCTGACCCTATGGAACTTACACTAGTCAAGATTTCTGATATTGATAAGCGCTATTAAGAAAATAAAAATGTGTAGTCCCAGTTACTTGGGAGGGTGAGGTGGGAGGATTGCTTGAGCCCAGGAGTTCGAGTCCAGCCTGGGCAATGCAGTGAGACATTAAGACATGTCTCTAAGAAAAAAAAAAGAAAAAGAAAAGAAAAATGATGTGATCAACTGAGAGCTCCAACAGGAGGCAACTTTAGATAAGGTAATCTCTAAGGAGATATTTGAGCTGAAACCTGAAGGATGAAAAATAGCCAGCTAGGATAATGAGCTAAGAGAAGTTTAAGGTAGTTAATACTGCAAAATCTAAGTCAAAAAAAAAAAAGCTTGTCATGTTTGAGGGAAAGAAAGGAGGACACTGTGGCTAATGCAGAATGATGGAGGGGGACAGTTGTAATATCCTGGAGCAGAAGGCATTAACTAGACTGTGCGTAGCCTTTTACACTACAGTTGAAGTTCAAATCATACTCTAAGAGCAATGGAAGCCGTTGAAGCCGTTAACGCTAGCAAGATTCGATTTATGGTCTCAAAAGCTCATTCTGGCTGCTCTTTGGAGAGTGGAAGCAAGAATATGGGTTAGAAAGTTCCTGGTTAGGAGTTGCTATGGTTTGAATGTGTCCTCCCAAAAACATGTGTTGAAAACTTAATTCCCAATGCAACAGTGTTAGGATATGTGGCCCAGTGTAATGTGATTAGGCCCTGAAGGTGGAGAGAATGGATTTATGCCATTTTCAAGGGAGAGGGTTCATTATAAAAGGGGGAACTCGACCCTGTTTTACTCTTTCTCTTGCCCTCTTTGCTCTTCTGTCATGGTATGACAACAAGAAGGCCCTTGCCAGATGTTAGCCCCTTGATCTTGGAATTCCCAGCCTCCAGAATTGTGAGCCAATACATTTCTGTTCATTATAAATTAACCAGTCTGTTATAGTAGCACAAAATGGACTAAGACAGGAGTCCAGGAAAAGATGATGGCCTTCATTAAAGTGGTGGCAATGGAGGTGAAATAAAGTAGACTTAAGATAGATTTTATGGATAATTCTGAAATTACATATTTATACATTAGCAGTCCTGGGACAGCATAGTGGGGGTTTCAGGGAAAATAAATCAAGGATGACTCTTAGGGATTTTGGCTTAAGCATCTGGGTTAGACAGTGCTGACATTTACCGAGATAGGTAAGATATACAGACAGGAACTGTTTTAGATTTATTACCTTTAAAATACCTATTAGATATCTAAGTGTCAAGTGAATAGTTGCATACCAGAATCTGAAATGCATGTGCGATATCTGGGAAGGAGATATCCATGTGGGGATTGTCAACATATAGAAAACATTTAAAGCCATAGGAAAGGAAGACATTAACTGGATAGAGAAGGGTATAAGTTCTAGGCATTCTGTCATTTACAGATCAGACAGAACCAAGAGAGTCAGAAAAGTGTTTGGCCAACAAAGCAGGAGAAAAATCCAGAAAAGTGGAGAATGTTTTAAGAAGTGATCAACTGTGTTGAAGGCTGAGACGATGAGCACTTATCCTGTGACTTTGAGTAAATTACTTCATCTATCTAAATTCAAGCTCCTCATCTGTAAAATGTGGATAAAAATAGTATAACACTTAGAGTGTTGTTGGGTGTATTAAAAAACAATATATGTAATGTTCTATGCATCTGGCATGTAATAAGTGATAAATGGTAGCTATTATTAGTCTATTGCTGTTGAGTTCTGAATTCTATAAGAAGAAATATAAATATGTCAGGGGAAAAAGCACATACATATAGTGGAAAAGTTCTGAATAACAGATATTCAGTTTTATCACATCTTGCAAATCATTCTTTAATGTTTCCTTTAGTCTTTGTGTCTTTTTAGCTCTTCTGGAGTCAGGGCTTAAGATATGAGAATTCCTTCTTCTCTGGATAGTCAAAAGTTGCTATGACAACTGGCTGGAAATGAAAGTCCTCTGCTTTATTTATTTATCTGAGGGTGATGTGCTGTAGAAAGTGGGAAGTGAGACTGCCACAATGTGCCTCACAACCTTTAGAAAGAAGACATGCAAGGGCCACATTTTCTGCCATCCTGTCAGTGTCCTTTATTGTTTATATATAACTTACCCATTTCTTCTTTTTCTACAAAGTATTTGAGGTCATAAATATTGAGACACATATAACTTGAGGCAGTTTAAAGAAAATAAATCAGATGATTAAATACTATTTGGAGGAGAAGTAATGTATAACAAAAAAAAATAATGTATAACAAAACAGAGTCATTAACACCATGTAACAAATTTAGCCCCAAGTATTTTGGAAGTGAAAAAAAACAACAACAAAGAAAAACATATGCTTTCAGGAATTCTCTGAAGTATGCTTAAAGGTCACAAGCAGGTTAATTAGGAGAGAAACTTTTAAACAAATATATATGTTGTTCCTCTGCAATAACAGCAGTGGTCAGCTGGGTGTGGTGGCTCACACCTGTAATCCCAGCACTTTTGGAGGCCAAAAGCAGGGCAGGTCACCTGAGGTTGGGAGTTTGAGACCTGCCTGGCCAACATAGTGAAACCCCGCCTCTTCTAAAAATATAACAATTAGCTGGGCGTGGTGGCAGGCACCAGTAATCCCAGATACCTGGGAGACTGAGGCAGGAGAATCGCTTGAACCTTGGAGGCGGAGGTTGTAGTAAGCCAATATCGTACCTTTGCACTCCAGCCTGGGCAACAGAGTGAGACTCTGTCTCAAAAAAAAAAAAAAAAAAAAAAAAGAAGAAAAAAAAAAAAAAAAAAGGTAGTGGCCAACATTTGCATAACACTTTACAGTTTATAAAGCATTTTAATGCTTTACAGAAAGTAGTGTTATAACTATTCTTTTTTGCCCCCAAACGACACAGTAGGTTAACACAGAGAACTTGAATCATGAATCCTTTTTTTTCAAATACGGAAAACATTTCTTTATTAGTAGCCGAAATATATAAGCATCTCATGAATCTTTTATTTCCAAAACCCAATTCTTTCTACTATACGAAGAGGCAACTTCCTTAATCGCAATTTTTGAAAAATCTTATGAAACATAACATACACAAAAGTACATAAAATTTTAAGGAATAACTGCAAAACTAACATCCACATAGCCACCATCAAAACCAAGAGATAGAACACTCCTAGAACTCTAGAAGGCTGGGAGTGGTGGCTCATGCCTGTAATCCCAGCACTTTGCAAGGCTGAGGCTGGTGGATCACGTAAGGCTGGGGGTTGGAGACCAGCCTGGTCAACATGGTGAAACCCTGTCTCTACTAAAAATACAGAAAGTAGCCAGGTGTGGTGGTGCACCCCTGCAATCCCTAGCTACTCGGGAGGCTGTGGCACAAGAATCATGTGAACCTGGGAGGTGGAGGTTGCAGAGAGCCAATATCCTGCCACTGCACTCCAGCCTGAGTGACAGAGCAAGACTCCGTCTCAAACAAACAAACAAACAAAAAACAACAACAACTCTGGAGCAGCAGTTCTCAACCTTTTTGGTCTCAGGACCCTTTTATGCTTTTTTTTTTTTTTTTGAGACAGAGTCTTGCTCTGTCCCCCAGGCTGGAGTGCAGTGGCGCGATCTCGGCTCACTGCAAGCCCCACCTCCCGGGTTCACACCATTCTTCTGCCTCAGCCTCCCGAGTAGCTGGGGCTACAGACGCCTGCCACCACGCCTGGCTAATTTTTTGTATTTTTAGTAGAGACGGGGTTTCGCTGTGTTAGCCAGGATGGTCTCGATCTCCTGACCTCGTGATCTGCCGCCTTGGCCTCCCAAAGTGCTGGGATTATAGGCGTGAGCCACTGCGCCCTGCCCCTTTTATGCTTTTAAAAATTATTGAGGACCCCAATGAACTTATGCGTACATGGCCTATATCTAGCAGTATTTTCGTTATTGGATATTAAAACTGAGAATGAAAAAAATACTCACTTTAAAAATAGCAATAATACATTTACTACATGTTAACCTAAATAATACTTTATGAAAATTAACTATTTGCCAAAACAAAAAAAATTATTGAGAGGAGCGATAGTCATCTGTTTCAAATTTCTTAAATATCTGGTTTAATAGAAGACAACTTGATTCTTACATCTGATTCTGCAGTCTGTTATGATGTTGTTTTGGTTTAATTATATGGAGAAAATCTGGCCCCACACAGATATGTAGCTGGAAAAGGGGGAGTCTTTTAATAGCCTTTTCAGATAACTGTGGATATTGTTTGTACTATACCAGAATTCCACAAGTGCTAGTTTTTAAAGGTTAGTTGTGGCTCATGCCGCAGTTAGTGGTGGCTCATGCCAGTAATCTCAGCTACTTGAGAGGCTGAGGCAGGAGTTCGAGGCCCGCCTGGGCAACATAGCCAAGAAGCTGTCTCTATGAAAAAAAAAAAATTTAAAAAATTAGCCTGGCCAGGTGGCATGTACCTGTTAGTCCCAGTTACTCAGGAGGCTGAGGCAGAAGGATTGCTTGAGCCTAGGAGTTTGAGGCTTCAGTGGGCCATGAATCATGATGCCACTGCACTCTAGCCTGAGTGACAGAATGATACCTTGTCTCAAAAAGAAATAAATCAATTTTAAAAGATTAAAAATAAAGGTTAGTTGTAATATGGAATCTGAAGCCATAGTACTCTGTTACGTTAAAATAAATTTGTCTAACTTGCCCTTTGAATGGCTTTGTCACTCATGTGTAATGTTATGACATTCATTTGAAAAATACTGGTTCACTGAGCTATCCAGATATTCCAAATGTTGACACATTTCGTTATACTGTATCAAAAATCACATTCATTAATATCACTACTAATCTTAACACAAAAGTCTTTAAATGTTGAAAATTTCTAGTTTTCATTTGAAAGCTCAGATTTTGTCACTGGCCAAAAAATTTTGTCAGTTGTTTTTCTTGCAGTGACTAGCTGACTTTATTTTTGAGAAAATGTCTCCCAAATACCCAAGTCTGAATAAAACTGTTTGCCAGCATTCTTTCAAATAAAAATGGTATTCAATAAAGTAACTAGTTCAACCACTGGCAATTACACAAGTGCTTTTCCTTGAGACAACCATTGTACTTAAGGTGTACAGCAGAAGCTTTATGTTCTTGAACTATGGTCTCCAGACCAACAGCATCAGCACCACCTAGGAACTTGTTAAGTTTACAAATTATTGGGTCCACTGTAGACCTACTAAATCAGAAACTGGAAGTGAGGCCAGTGGTCTGTGTTTTATGACCCTCCAGGTGATTCTGATTCCATCTACGTTTGAGAACCACCACTTCAAACTTACAGCAATGGTTCTCAGTTTTGGTTGCAGATTAGAATCACCTGGGAAGTTTATATGTTTTGTTTTTTGTTTTTTTTTTTTTGGAGACAGGGTCTCATTTTGTCACCCAGGCTGGAGTGCAGTGGCACGATCACAGCTCATTGCAGCCTCATCTTCCCAGGCTCAAATGATCCTCCCACCTCAGCCTCTGGGGTAGCTTGTACTACAGGTGCGTGCCACTATGCCTGGCTATTTTTTTTTTTTTTTTTTTCTGTAGAGACACAGGTCTCACTGCATTGCCCAGGCTGGTCTTGAACTCCTTGGTTCAAGTGATTCTCCTACCCTAGCTTCCCAAAGTGCTGGGATTACAAGCATGAGCCGCCCCCACCTGGCCACACCTGGGGAGTTTAGAATCTCTAGTGCCTAATTATTCTTCATCAATTCAGAATCTCTGAGGGTAGGTAGGATCCAGACTTCAGAATTTTTAAAAATTCCCCCTGATGATTCCAAAGTGCAGCCCCTGCCTTAGGCTATCTTTCTGAAACAGTTCTCAGCTATGTTCTTGTCTGGGACCGGAAAGCTGTCTATTGAAAATGGAGCTCTCTGACAAGTTCCTGGAGTGCTAATAACTAGACTGCTGCCGGGTAGAGACAAATGAATGTTTTCGGAATCATTTTCCCATCTTAAATAGTCAGAAAATCCCAAATGGTGAACAAGAAAATGTCCTAGCAGAATTCAAGAATACTTCCCATTAGTTAACCCTCTTTTTTAGAAAAGTGGAAATCCTGGCAGGTCTGGTGAGGTCTTTCTGCTTTGATTACCACTGAAGCCTCTTTTTCAGCCAACAGAGCTTGCTTTTCTACTTAGCTTTTATTTCTCCAGATTGTCTTAAGTTAGCAGTTCTCACCTTTACCAGACTCAACATTTCTATTTTAAAATAAATATTTTTGTCACCCTTTTTTCATCCACAAATGAAATATATAGAGTGCAACCTGACTACATATATAAATTTAAAAAATCAACATGATGCCCTGACTATATTATAAAGGATAAATGAGATTAATTTATAACAAAAATATATATGGTAGTATGTAAATGTGTGGGAACAACATTAACAGACATAATTGTCAGATACTGGCATAAATACATTTAATAATTTATTATAAAAATTTCAGACATATACTAAAGTAGAGAGAGTAGTATAATTAACTACATGCTTCCCCAGTATCCAGCTTCAAAAATTATCAATTATCAATAGCTGATCTTTTCTTTTTTTTTTTTTGAGACTGAGTTTCGCTCTGTCGCCCAGGCTGGAGTGCAGTGGCCGGATCTCAGCTCACTGCAAGCTCCGCCTCCCGGGTTTACGCCATTCTCCTGCCTCAGCCTCCCGAGTAGCTGGGACTACAGGCGCCCGCCACCTCGCCCGGCTAGTTTTCTGTATTTTTTAGTAGAGACGGGGTTTCACCGTGTTAGCCAGGATGGTCTCGATCTCCTGACCCCGTGATCCGCCCGTCTCGGCCTCCCAAAGTGCTGGGATTACAGGCTTGAGCCACCGCGCCCGGCCTGATCTTTTTCATTCTTACCAATGCTACCTAAAATGTGGTCCCTGGACCAGCAGCATTAGTGTTACCTGGAAGATGGTTAGAAATGCAAATTCACTGACCTTACTCCTTACTCCAGACCACTGAATCAGAATCTCTGAGGTAGGGTTCAGCAGTCTATGTTTTAACAGTCTCTCCAGCTGATCTGTAGGTCTGCTAAGTTCTCAGAGCTACTGATCTAGATAACATTCCTACCTTCTCAGATTATTTGAAAGCAAATCCCAGATAGTACCCAGATATATTTTATCCATAAAGAATTACTTTAACTTTAAAAAATATAACCACATACTATTATGTCACCTAAGAAGAGTTTAAAACTCTAATTATTTATCTCATCAAATATACGGAATTTAAAATTTTCTCGGATTTTCACAAATGTCTTTTTGCAGTTGATTTGGTTGCATCAGTTCAAACAAGGTTTATATATTGCATTAGGTTGATATGCATCTTAAATATCCCTTAATCTAGAATGATTCCTTTTTAAAAAAATTCCTGCCATTTATTTGTTGAAGAAGCATTTGTCACATTGTTTCTCACATTCAGGATTTTACTAATTGTGTCCCTGTATGTCATTTTGTCATGTTCCTCTTTTTTCTGTATTTACTGTAATCTGGCTGTTAGATATAGAGGCTTGATCTATCAGGTTTGGCTTTTTTGGAAGGAATATTTCACAGATGAAGCTATGCCTGTCCCATTACATCAAAGCAGAAAGCATATCAATATCTGGGCTGTTTCTCTTTTTCAGTTAAGATTGGTTAGTGGGTTCAAGTATTGAAAGCATAATCTAGTCTATATGAAAGTTTCCCATCAGCCCTTTATCTAATGGTCCTAGCAGCCACTGATGAGCATTGCCTAGGTCAATTTTTTTCACTAAGGGATGAAAAAATGATGATACCCTAATTTTTATCATTTCCAGATTTTATTACCTGAAATATAAAGAATGTTCTTTTTTTCTTGTATTTGTATAGGAAATACAGTTTATATAGAAAAGGCAGAGCAAATGCTCAATTTAATTCCTTTATTAACTAGACTTCAAATAATGAATTTGAAACATCCTGTAAATGTTTACTTTTGAATGTCATGTACTATGGATTTTAATATATTTGATATTTTCAATTCACTTTAGTAATCATTCATTATGATGCTTTAATTGTCTCACCTTTGACTAGATGGAGTTTCTTTAGGTTGGCTCCTGAGTTCTTCTGAAACAACCTTAACAGTACGTGATGCCTTCTTACTTTTGGTTATGAAAAGCTATTTCAAGCTCATCTTATACATTTCCCACACCAACCCTGGAGTCAATTATTTCTCAAAGGAGACTTGGTTCCTTTTACTGGGAAATGGTTTTTAGAGACCATAACCTGAGTGGTAAGGGAGATCATTGCTATAAGGCTATTATTCCTAGTCCTTTTCAGTGGAAAGAGCTATGAAATACGTATATTTTTCTTTTTTCTTTTTTTGAGACAGAGTCTCACTCTGCTGCCCAGGCTGGAGTGCAGTGGCACGATCTCAGTTCACTGCAACCTCCGCCCCCCAGGTTAAAGGGATTCTCTTGCCTCAGACTCCTGAGTAACTGGGATTACAGGTGCCTGCCACCACGCGCAGCTGATTTTTGTATTTTTAGTAGAGGTGAGATTTCACCATGTTGGCCAGGCTACTCTCGAACTCCTGACCTCAAGTGATCCACCCACTTCAGCCTCCCAGAGTGCTGTGATTATAGGCGTGAACCACCACACCTGGCCGAAATAATATTTTTAAAGAGAAAATTAAATCTTGAGAACATACTAATGCTTCCAATTTCAATATAAGACTATAGGAATTTTAGGTCTTTGATTTTATACTTGCATATCTTTCCTCTTACACTAAAATATTTGGTTCCTAATGATACTAACATAATCACTTATTTGCTTTACCCATATATACCATAACAATATTTTTATAACAATATCAGTATATTAATAAAAATATAACTAAAATTCAAGATTTCTCTGTAGTTTTTTCTTTCTTTTTTTTTTTTTTAGACGGAGTCTTGCTCTGTTGTCAGGCTAGAGTGCAATGACACGATCTTGGCTCACTGCAACCTCCGCCTCCCAAGTTCAAACAATTCTCCTGCCTCAGCCTCCTGAGTAGCTGGGACTATGGGCACACACCACCACGCCCAGCTAATTTTTGTATTTTTAGTAGAGATGAGGTTTCACCATATTGGCCAGGATAGTCTTGATCCCTTGACCTCGTAATCTGCCCATCTCGGCCTCCCAAAGTGCTGGGATCACAAGCATGAGCCACTGTGCCTGGCCTTCCCTTCCTTTCTTACATAAAACTTACTGTACACCACTGTTCCGTACCTTGTTTTTAAAGTTTTTAACTTATGTCCTAGGATTGTTCAATAACAATATTTAGAGATATTACTCAGTCCTTCTTATAGTGGCATAGTACTCCACTGTGCAAATCTATTACAGTATATTCAAACAAATTCTCTGCTGATAACATTTGGACTGAAAGATGTCTTATGAAAATAAGGCTAAGAAATGTGGTCTAGAAGAAGAAAAAAGGAGAGAAAAAGAAAAGATGAAAGAGAAGGAAAGAAAATAAAAGTAGAATGATGAAAAAGGAAAGGAGGAAAGGAGATAATTAAAGGAGAAGGTATGTGAAATTTTAAGACAAAAATAGTTTTGTCTACCACCAAGCCATATGACATATAACTTTTTTTCCTTGACATTCTGAAATACAAGCTTATTCTTCTTACATTATTTCTGGCTCTGGCAACAAAGTATTAAAGGAAATGCAATACTGGAATGCCTACTGTTTATAAAGAATTCCTTTTCCTAAAGCATTGTTATTTCTTGCACAAATACTCCAAATGTCCATACTTTTTCTCATTTAAAGCTTAAACTTACTTTGGGAGTCTGAGACAGATGGATCACGAGGTCAAGTGATCAAGACCATTCTGGCAAACATGGTGAAACCCTGTCTCTACTAAAAATACAAAAATTAGCCAGGCATGGTGGTGCGCACCTGTAGTCCCAACTACTCAGGAGACTGAGGTAGGAGAATCACTGGAACCTGGGAGGAAGAGGTTGCAGTGAGCCAAGATCATACCACTGTACTTGTACATACACAAGCCTCCGTTTTAAAAACCAAAACCAAAACCAAAACCAAAAAACAAACAAACAAACAAAACCCCAAAACAAAAAACATTAAACTTGCTAGGCCCGGTGGCTCACACCTGTAATCCTAGCACTTTGGGAGGCCGAGCAGGTGGATTACCTGAGGTCAACAGTTTGAGACCAGCCTGGCCAACATGGTGAAACCTTGTCTCTACTAAAAATACAAAAAAATTAGCTGGACATGGTGGTGCACGCCTGTAATCCCAGCTACTGGAAGTGCTGAGGCAGGAGAATCTCTTGAACCCCGGAGGAGGAGGTTGTAGTGAGCCGAGATCACACCACTGCACTCCAGCCTGGACAACAGAGCGAGACTGTCTCAAAAACAAAAACAAAAAAACCCCAAAAAAACAAAAAACAAAAAACCCTGAAACTTGTTTGTATCCATTGAAGTACAGAGAAATAAAAAATTTAAATTAAACTTGTATGATAATTTCCTTACTGGGTTCCTAAAAATCCTATTATTCCACTTACCTGTAATACAAATTTTGTTAGCTTCACAATATTGAAGTCCTTAATTCATAGCAATTATTTATTTCATTTATCTGCCATAGTAGAGTAACCCATTTGTTATTGTTTGAGAACTGATTAAATTTTTCTGCAGTTTGGATTTATCCCTAGGACCTTTCCCTTGCTCTGAGTATGAGTGCACCAACTTTCTGATTACTAGTCTGATTTCTTGGGTTATCTTGATATAAGGAAGAGAGTGCTCTTGCTGGCAAACATTAGTATTTCAGTGAATAGAAAAGTATTATTTCTATTAGCACTTTAAAATATGTTTTATTGTGGCATAATTAACAGAATAAAATACACATATCTTACTCAATTTGATGAATTTTGACAACTGTATATCCTGTGTAATTGCCACTTGAAACAAAATATAATCTACCATCTTGGAAACTTGGACTCCTTTCAATCACTGTCCCCTATAACCACTTAGAAATTTCTAAAACTAGATTGTCTCTCTTGGATTTCATACAAATAGAACCGTACAGTTTGTATTCTGTTGTGCCTGGCTTCTTCTGTTTATCAAAATATTTGTGAGACTTACTCATGTTGTCAGGTATACTAGCAGTTTGTTCCTTTTTATTGCTGAGTTGTATTCCATTGTAAGAATATACATCATTTTTAAATTGTATCTGTTTTCCTGTTGATATACATTTAGGTTATTAGTTTTTGGTTATTATGAATAAGGTTGCCCTAAACATTCTTTGTCTAAGTTTTCTTGTGAACTTGCATTTTCACGTCTCTTGGGTAACTAAGTGAAATTGATGAGCCATGAATAAGGTAGATGAAAGTACAATGAAAAAGAAATTGCAAAGTACTTTTCCAAAATATTTTACACTCACATCAGCACTGTGTAAGTTCCAGCTGTTTCACATCTTTGTTAATGTTTGGGCTACTAGATTTTATTTCAGCACCTGGGAATGTTTGTGAAATGAAATCCACCGTAGATTTAATTTTCATTCCCTTGATGATCAAAGGTATTAAGTACTTCCTCCATTTTTTTTTATTGTGTTAAAATACACATAACAACCATTTTGTAGTATATGGTTCCATGGTATTAAATACTGTACATTCATAAATGTTGTGCAACCATCACCAGCATCTATCTCCAGAATTCTCTTTATCTTGTAAAACTGAAACTATACCCATTAAGCAGTAACTCCCCAGATCCCCCACCCCACCAGCCCCTGGCAAACACAATTCTACTCTCTTGTCCCTGTAATTTTGACTCCTTTAAGCACCTCAGATAAGTGGAATCAGATGGACCAGTACCATTCCATGGCCTGTTAGGAACTGGGCTGCAAAGCAAGGAGTGACAGGTGAGCAAACAAAGCTTCATTTGTATTTACAGCCATTCCCCATCCCTCACATTACCACCTGAGCTCTACGACCTGTCAGATCAGCAGCGGCATTATATTCTCATAGGAGTGCGAACCCTATTGTGAACTGTGCATGCGAGGGATCGAGGTTGTGTGCTCCTTATGAGAATCTAATGTCTGATGATCTGCCACTGTCTCCCATCACCCCCAGATGGGAGCATCTAGTTGCAGGAAAACAAGCTCAGGGCTCCCACTGATTCTACATTATGATGAGTTATGTAATTATTTCATATTAGAATGTAATAATAATAGAAATAAAATACACAATAAATGTAATGTGCCTGAATCATCCTGAAACCACCCGCCCCCCACCAGTCTGTGGAAAAATTGTCTTCCACAAAACTGGTGCCAAAAAGTTTGGGGACCACTGTTCGACTGTATATATATACCATATATTGCTCATTCATTTATCTGTGGATGGACACTCGGGTTGCTTCCACATTTTAGCTATTGTGAATAATGCTGGTATGAACATGGGTGTGCAAGTATCTGAGACCTATTTTTTCTTCTAGCTCCATTTCTGCATATAGACAGACGTACTTTCAGTTATTTTAGGTATATACCCGTAAGTGGAATTGCTAGATTATATAACTCTATTTTTAATTTTTTGAGGAGCCTCCATTCTGTTTTCTATAATGGCTCTACCATTTTCATTCCCATCAACAGTGCACAAGGATTTCAATTTTTCCACATCCTTGCTAATATTTTTTTAAAATAGTAGCCACTCTAATGGGTGTGAGGTGGTATCTCATTATACTTTTGATTTGCATCATAATGATTAGTTACATGGGGCATCTTTTCATGTGCTTATCGGCCATTTGTATGTTTTCTTTGGAGAAATGTCCATTCGTGTCCTTTGCCATCTATTTACTTATTTAGAGATGGAGTCTTGCTCTGTCACCTAGGGTGGAGTGCAGTGGTGTGATCTTGGCTCACTGCAGCCTCTGCCTCCCAGGCTCAAGTGATCCTCCCATTTCAGCCTCCTGAGTAGCTGGGATTATAGGCACACACTACCATGTCTGGCTAATTTTTTGTATTTTTGGTAGAGACGGGGTTTTACCATATTGTCCAGGCTGGTCTTGAACTCTTGAGTTCAAGTGATCTGCCCACCTCAGACTCCCAAAGTGCTGGGATTACAGACATGAGCCACCATGCCTGGCCTCCTTTGCCCATTTTAAAATAGTATTCTTTGTTAGGAGTTCTCTATAAATTCTGAATATCAATCACTTATCAGATATTACTTAAAAGTATTTTCTCCTATTCTGTGGCTTGCCTTTTTACTCTGTTGATAGTGTCATCTGATATACAAAATTTTAAAATTTTCAAAAACTGAAATTTGTCTATTTTTTCTTTTGTTGCCTAGGCCTTTGGTTTAATATCCAAGAAATCAATGTCAAATCCAATGCTATGAAGCTTTCATTCTGTATTTTCTTCTAAGAGGTTTATAGTTTTAAGTCTTATGTTTATGTCTTCTTACCTTTTTGAGTTAATTTTTGTATATGGTGTTGGGTAAGGGTTCAACTTCATTCTGGGTCTGGTTTTCCCAGCACTATTTGTTGAAAAGACTGTCCTTTCCACATTGGTCTTGGTACCCTTGTCAAAAACTATTTGATCATAAATGAGAGAGTTTATTTCTAGGCTCTCCATTCTATTTCATTGTTCTATGTCTGTCTTTACACCAGTACTACACTGTTTTAATTACTATAGCTTTGTAGTAAGTTTTGAAATCAGGAAGTGTGAGTACACGAGGCTTGTTCTTTTTTCAAGATTGTTTTGACTGTTTCAGTTCCCTTGAGATTCCATATGAATTTTAGGATGATTTTCCATTTCTGCAAAATTGTCATTGGGATTTTAATAGGGATTGCATAATGTGTTGATCATTTCGTATAGTATTGACATTTTAATACTGCCTTCCAATCCATGAACATAGATGTGTTTCCATTTATTTATATCTTCTTTAATTTATTTTGCATTGTTCACCTCCTTGGTTAATTCCTAAGCATTTTTTTCTTTTTGATGTTATCATACATCAAAATGATACTTTTGGAATTTTCTTTTCAGATTGTTGTTAGTGTATAAATAATAAGAGCTGATTTTTGTGTGTTGACTTTGTATCCTGCTACTTTCTGAATTCATTCATCAGTTCTGTTTTGTGAAATCTTTAGGATTTTCTACAAGATCCTATCATCTGTGATAGGATCTTTTTAAATGTATTATTTAATGCAGGATATTGAGGAACTTTTAAATGTATTAGCCATTTGTATATCTTTCATGAAGGGAATGTTCATGTCTTTGCTATTAGCTTAAATGAGTTATTGTTAATAACTATTTTTTTTGTTAGCTTGTAGAAGTCCTTTGCCAGATACATATGTAGTGAATATTTCCCAGTCTGTAGCTTAATGGTAACTTTGAAGAGCAAGGTATTTCAATAAACTCCAATCTTTCAATTTTTTTCTTTTTATGGTTAGTGCTTTTTGTGTCTCATGCAATAAATACCTGCCAACTCCAAGGTTATTAAGAGATTCTTCTGTTTTCTTTTAGAAGTTTTATGGATCTTGGTTTTATGTTAGGCCTAGGAGGCATCTTGAATTTGTGTATGGAGATGAAAGGTTGATGTTCTTTTTATTTTCCCTAAATAGTTATCCAGTTGTTTTAGTAATATTTATTAATCAATTTTTTTCTTATTGAATTGCTTTGATGCCTTGGTCAAAAATGAAATGATTTTATATGTATAGATCTATTTTTAGACTTTAATCTGTTCTATTTAACTACTAGTCTATCCTTATGGAAATAACAGTCTTGATTACTGTAACTTTATAAAAGGCTTGAAATCAGGTAGTAAGTCTTCCAACTTTGTTCTTTTTAAAGATTATTTTGGCAATTCTAGATCCTTCATTTTTTCACATAAGTTTTGGATTTTGTCCTAAAAAAAAGCCTGCTGGATTTTTTTTTTTGTGAGATAATTTTATATTTTATTTCAATAGTTTTGGAAAAAAGGTGGTTTTGGTTACATGGATAAGTTCCTTAGTGGTGATTTATTAGATTTTGGTGCAACTATCAACCTAGTAGTATACACTGTACTCAATGTGTAGTTTTTTATTCCTTAACCTGCTGGAATTCTGATACGGAAAATCTACATATCAATTTAGGAAGGATAGGATAATATTACTGAGTGTTCCCATCCATGAATATAAAATATTTCTCTATTATTTAAGTCTTCTTTAATTATCTTCTATCCATGTTTTGTGTTTGCTCTTTTTTTTTTTGAGACAGGGTCTCACTCTGTCACCCAGGCTGGCGTGCAGTTGCACAATCTCGGCTCACTGCAGCCTCCACCTCCTGGGTTCAAGTGATTCTCGTGCCTCAGCCTCCGGAGTAGCTGGGATCACAGGTGCACACCACCACGCTCGGTTAATTTTTGTATTTTTAGTAGAGATGGGGTTTTGCCATGTTGCCCAGGCTGTCTCAAACTCCTGACCTCAAGCAGTCCACCTGCCTCAGCCTCCCAAAGTACTGGAATTACAGGCATGATCCACTGCACCCGGACTCATTTTGTTGTTTTTCAATACAGAGATCTTGCACATCTTTTGTTTATTCCAAGGTTTTGGATGTTTCTGGATACATTACAAATGGTATTGTTTACAATTCCACTTTCTATTGCTAGTATATAGAATTGATTTTTGCTATACTGAGCATGTATCTTATCACTTGTTAAATGAAGTTACTATTTCTCATACTTTTTTTTTTTTTTGGACGGAGTTTTGCTCTTGTTGCCCAAGCTGGAGTGCAATGGCATGATCTCGGCTCACTGCAACCTCCACCTCCCAGGTTCAAGCGATTCTCCTGCCTCAGTCTCCCAAGTAGCTGGGATTACAGGCATGCACTATCACGCCCGGCTAATTTTCTGTAATTTTAGTAGAGACAGGATTTCTCCATGTTGGTCAGTCTGGTCTTGAACTCCTGACCCCAGGTGATCAACCTGCCTCGGCCTCCCAAAGTGCTGGGATTACAAGCATGAACCACTGCGCCCTCTCGTACCTTTTTTATATATTCTATAGAGTTTTGTATGCATACAATCATATTGTCTGTGAATATAATTTTACAATAGTCTCCCCTTACCTGCAGTTTCTGTTTCTGTGGTTTCAGTTACCTGTGGTCAACCTTGGTCCAAAAATACTAAATGGAAAATTCTAGAAATAATTCATGTTTTAAACTGCATGCTGTTCTGAGTAGCATGATGAAATCTCATACTACTCTGTTCTGTCATGCCTGGAATCATCTCTTTGTCTAGTATATCCATGCTGTATATGCTACCCACCTGTTAGTCATGTAGTAGCCAACTTGGTTATAAGATCATCATTATCACAACGCTTGTGTTCAAGGTCAACAGTAGCCTAAAACTATGTCACAATGCCTACCTCATTCACCTTACTTCCTCTTGTCATGTAGGTATTTTATCATCTCACATCATCGCAAGAATAGTACAGTATCTTGGGAGACCAGTCACATACCTTTAATTACAGTATATTATTATAATTGTTCTATTTCATTATTGTTGTTAGTCTCTTACTGTGCCTAATTTATAAATTAAACTTTATCATAGGTATGTATACACAGAAAAAAAATAGAGTGTATATAAGGTTTGGTACGATCCATGGTTTCAGGTTTCCACTGGGGGTCTTGGAATGTATCCCCAGCAGATAAGGGGGAACTACTGTACTTATTTCTTCCCATTTAAAAAATTTGAGATTTGATTCACATACCATAAAATTCACTTTTAAGGCATATAATTTGGTGATTTTTAGCATATTCACAAGTTTGTACAACCATTACCACTATTTAACTTCAGGGTATCTTCATCATTCCAAATATAAACTCCATACTTACTAGCAGTCAATCCCTACTGTCCCGGTCCCCAGCCCCTGACTATTAATCTATTTTCTTTCCCTATGGATTTGCCCATTATTAACATTTCATATAAATGGAATTACATAATATGTGGCTTTCACTTAGCATATGTGTTTAAGGTTCATCAATTTGTAGCATGAATCAGTACTTCATTCCTTTTAATAGAGGAATAGTAATCCATTGCATGGATACACCAGAGTATGAGGATTCCAATTTCTTCATGTCCTAACACTTGTTCTTGTCCATTCTTTAAAAAAATTAGTCATCCTAGTGAAGTGGTATCACCTGGTTTTGATGTGTATTTCCCTAATGACTAATTACACTGAGCATCTTTTCATGTGCTTATGGCCATTTGTATATCTTATTTGAAGAAATGTTTATTGAAATCCTTTGTCCATTTTAAATTGGATTTTATTGTTGAATTACGAGTTCTTTATATTCTGAACAGTGCACCCTTACCAGATATATGATTTCCAGAATATTTTGTCCCATTCTGTGGATTGTCTTTTCACTTTCTTGATATTTTTCTTTGAAGCAATTTTTTGAGATGGAGTCTTGTTGTGTTGCCCAGGCTGGAGGGCAGTGGTGCAATCTTGGCTCACTGCAACTTCTGCCTCCTGGGTTCAAGCAACTCTCCTGCCTCAGCCTCCCGAGTAGCTGGGATCACAGGTGCACATCATTATGCCTGGCTAATTTTTGTATTTTTAGTAGAGACGGGTTTTCACCATATTGACCAGGCTGCTCTTGAACTCCTGACTTCAGGTGATCCGCCTGCCTTGGCCTCCCAAAGTACTGGGATTACAGGCATGAGCCATTGTGCCCAGCCTGAAGCATAAAGGTTTTGATGTTGATGAAGTTTTTTTTTTTTGAGATGGAGTCTTGCTCTGTCGCTCAGGCTGGAGTGCAGTGGCCAGATCACAGCTCACTGCAAGCTCTGCCTCCCGGGTTTACGCCATTCTCCTGCCTCAGCCTCCCGAGTACCCGGGACTACAGGTGCCTGCCACCATGCCTGGCTATTGATTTTGATGTTTTAATTTTAATGCATTCATTTTTTCCCTTGGTTGTGCTTTTTGTCACATCAAAGAAGCCACTGCCTAATTCAAGGTGATAAGGATTTAGTTATATTTTTTTCTAAGAGTTTTATAATTCGAGCTCTTGTGTTTGGATCTTTGGTTCATCTTAATAGTCATAAATGGTGTGAGGTAGAGTTCCAATTTAATTTTTTCCTCATGTGGCTATCCAGTTTTCCCAGTTCCATTTGTTGAAAAGACTACTCTTTCTCCAATTGAGTTGTATTGGTGTTTTGCTGAAAGTCAACTGACATAAACATAAGGCTTTATTTCTGGACTCAATTATATTCCATTGATTTGTACTCCTATCTTTATATGAGCATAGTATTATCTTGATTACTGTAGCTTCATAGCAAGTTCTGAAATCAGGATATCTGAGTCTTCCCAATCTTTATGCTTTTTCTTATTGCTTTTTTGCATTGATTAGGGCCTCCAATATCCTAAATAGAAGCAGTGAGAGCAGAAAATTCTTGTCATATTTGTTATTCCTGTTCCTAGGAGAAAAGGATTTAATATTTCACCATTAAGTTTTTCAAATCATTGAGGAAATTCCCTTCTATTGCTAGGCTGCTTAGAGTTGTTTTTTTTTGGTTGTTGTTTCTTTTTTTAAACATTCATGGGCTTTGAATTTTGTCAAATCCTTTTTCTGTGTTTGTTGAAACAATTTCTCTTGTTCTGTTAATGTGATAAATTACACTGATTTTTTAACGTTAAATTCACTCTCCTTGGTCATGGTATCTACTAATCCTCTATATTGCAAGTTTCAATCTGCTAATACTTTTAAGAATTTATATATATATATTCATGAGGACTATCAGTCAATAATTTTCTTGTAAAATGTTAAATTTTGGTATCAGGAAAAAAATTTTGGCATGATTATGCTTGCCTCTTGAGTATAGAAGTATTTCTCCCTGTTCTATTTTCTGAAATGGTGTAGGATTGGTACTTTGTCTCCCTTAAATGTCTGATAAAATTCACTGGCGCAGTCATCAAGCTGGAGTTTTCTTTGTGGAAAGTGTTTTGCTTATAAATTCAATTTTTTAAATAGACATTGAGACATTTAGATTTTCTTTTCCTTCTTGTGTCACTTTTGGTAATTTGTATTTTTTTTTTAGGAATTTGTTCATTTTGCTTAAGTTACTGAATTATTGGCATAAAGTTGTTCCAAGTATCCCTTTAATATCTATGGGATTTCATTAGCATTTTGGCTATGTTAAAATTAAAACTTCTATACACAAATGTAGATGACAAATAATAAATCAAAAGAAATGTGTAACATGTAGCAGAAAAAGGATGTATGTGCATGTGTATATGTATGGCAGGAGCAAACAATCTACTGGCACAGACGGAATTATACACTGTAGTGTGACAAATACCATGAAGGCACACAGAGAACACACAGAATGGGTACCCAGTCCAATATGGGGAATCAAAACTATGATGTCCAAGTGGTAGGTTAGCTTGTCCAACTATAGGTAAATGAATATAATCAAATTTATAGACGCAAGAAAGCTGAGACTCAGATCCCCAGCCATAGTTACTTCATCATGGTTACCTACTTGTTGAGGTCGAGTCAACTGGCTCCTTTTTCACTGGCACAGCTTTAATTACAAAATAAAACACATCTTTGTTTTGTAAAATAATAAATTACAAAAAACACCACCAAGATAAAAAGTCCAAAAGACAAAATGTAAACCACCTGTATTTTGACCTCCTTCCAGATATTTTTGTACACTTATGTTAACATAGGTACACACATATTCACATTAGGACAGCACTGTACTTGCTAAATTATATATATATATTTTTTTTCTTGAGGTGAAACTATATTTTTTGGACATATTTTCATGCAAATAAAGAACTTTACATCAGTTTTTAATGGGTCAAGAGTACTCCATTGCATGTACCAACCATAATTTCCTTAACTAGTGTCCTAGTGATGGACATTTGTTTCTAGAAGCATTATTTTTATAAAAGGTGGCAAAGAGTATCCTTGTGATTTTCTTATTTCCTTAGGGTATATGCCTCAGAAATGAGACAGCTATGGGGCAAAGGTTAAAGCATGTTAAATTTTGGTAAATAGGGTTGTACCAATTTTACCTTCAAACCAAAAATGCCTGACAGTAATCGTATCCCACACTCCTATCAACAATGATAGACAAAAAAACAACTGTTTGGAAGTGTGACAACTTTACGTTTGTTAACTGAATATTTTTCTCGGCTTAGGAATGTTCTATTGGCATTTTTCGTCAATTTTAGTAATTGGAGTGTTTAAATTTTTAATTGATTTCTAACAGCTCTTTGTATATTATGAATCCTTTTTGCACATGATTCTAATGTTTTTTCCACTGGTTCACTGTTTTCTAACTTTGTAGATTATAATCTTCGTGTAGTTAAATTTGCGTTTTTTTCTTTTCTTTTCTTTTTTTTTTTTTTTAGACAGTTTCACTCTTGTTGGCCAGGCTGGAGTGCAATGGCGCGATCTCGGCTCACTGCAACCTCCGCCTCCCTGCTTCAAGTGATTCTCCTGCCTCCTCCTCCCGAGTAGCTGGGATTTCAGGGCGCCCGCCACCACGCCCCGCTAATTCTTTGTATTTTTAGTAGATGAGGTTTCACCATGTTGGCCAGGGTGGTCTCCAACTCCTGACCTCAGGTGATCTACCTGCCTTGGCCTCCCAGAGTGCTGGAATTACAGGCGTGAGCCACCGCCATTTCTCGAATAATCTTTTTCCTACTGACCAGTAATTTGTAATGTATAGTTTACTGGTTACCACTGAGATTTCTGGAGTTGTCTGGCTCCAACGCTTAAAAGTAATGGTCTTGGGCAACTCTGTAAAATGGAGATAACGATTGCACCTACCTTACAGAGATGTGCGAGTTAAATAAGATAACCTGAAAAAGTATTCCAGTACTTGACACACAATTCTCAGCAAATGTGACCATACTAAACACTCACACATACACGGGAATTTCTGGATTCTCTATCTCCCATGTCTCATCTACGTAATCCATCCAGCAACATTCCATTACTACCCCACTGTCCTTTTTTTCCCTCTTCTCTAAAGAGACACGGTCCTTTCTAAGGGCCCGTTTTCCCTCATTTCAACAAAAAAGTCACCTCACAGTTGCCTAATAACTAGAGCCTGAAAAATCATAACCTTGGGGGTAAAAATAAGCTTTGCTTCACAAAGTAGTGAGAATCAAAGCCCAACCAAGGCACTGAACAAACGCTGGGGATGGGAAGGTGTCTGTTTCTTCCAACACGTATTTTGAAAGGTTGACCGCCTACTTTGTTTCAGCCTTTGGATGATCATGGAAGTTCTCAAAAGCTAGCATCTCCTCTTCCAACTCTTGTTTACAGCCTTAAGTAGTTCCCCATGTGACCCCAGGTGGGCCCTGAACTTGGGATAACCAGGACAGGAGACTTGGAGCAGGAGGTGCGGGAGCGAGGAGGGCTCTCTTCTGGGTGATTGGTCCTGACCTGAGGTTCCCTCGTGGCAAGCTGAGCCAACTCCCCATTCGTGGGCTGATGCCCAGCCGCGGCAGGCAGGCGGCTTCGGGAGCGATTATCTGCACACACGGGGACGACGGCAGGCGGGCTAAAGGAGAGAGGGTGGCGGCAGGATTACCATTTGAGGCTCTCAAAGAGTGTGGGGAAGAGGGAAGGAGAGGCGCGAAAAGAAGGAAAACGCCTGGAGACGCTGTGTGGGCCAGAGGCTAGGGAGACCGGCTTCGCGCTCCAACGACGCGCGTCACTCTGCCTCCCAGAGGCAAGTGCCTGGGGCTCGATTTTCCGTCCCCTGAAACTCTGGGGATCTCTGAGTCTACCCAGGGGCCTCCAGGAACGCCTTCGGGAACGCATCCCAGCCCCGCCGCTACCGCAGTCACCGGTGACCGCTCCCGCCTAGGTTTGTTTGTCTCCTCCCTCTAACGGCTCCGGCAGCATCTGGCTTCCGTGGCGTCGGTGACGTCGGCGTGGGGGTGGGACTTCCTGCTTCGCGCGCCGCTGGGGCCCTGGACAGAGCCCGCTCCTCCAAGCTGGAGGGGCGGTGCGATGAGGCAGCTTCGGGGCTGGAGGTCAGCACGGCGGGTGGCGCCGCACCCCTGAGGAGCCCGGTCCACACGGAAGAGCGGGGCTTTCCACCGCCGCCGCCGCCTTCGGACCTCTCCCGGGATACTTCACATTTCCCTAGGGACAGGAGCCCGAGGGGTCCGCTCGGCCCTCCTCCTCTTCAGCTTGCGCTGCGAGCTAAAGAGCTAGGCGTGGCGGGCTGGGCCGACACCCCGCTGTAGGACTGTAACCCTTAGTCCCAATGCCTCCGTAAGCGGAGTTGAGTGGGTGCAGGTGGTTGGAGCTGTGGAGGTGTCCCCGGTGGCGAGCGCGGCCAGAACTGCGGTCACTTAAGTTTTCCGTGTGCGCGTTTCAAGGAGCATGCGTGCGTCTGGTATGTAACCTCTGTTTCTGGGAACGGCGTCTTGTTTGTATTTTGGAATACTCATTTTGACCCTCCACAAACTGCCCTTAAATACTTTTTTTATTTTCCTCGTAAAGTAGTGGAAGCTCGTATTAGAAAAGTAGGCAGAGAGACTTGTTGTGAAGCCAGTTGGACGCACGTGAAACTCTTTATGGAGCTTTTGGATGCACACTGGCTTGGTGGTTGTGTAGCCAGTTTGGTAATTGGCCAAACGTTTAAGTACCTCCAGCTTAATTTACGATGAAAAAGCTGTGCTACCATTTTCCTTGGCTTTGAAGACAATTTGAATGAACCGTGATGTCGACTGTCATTACTAAGATAACACCTAAAATATGTTAGCGTATGTCAGGTTTAAATACTTTGGTGAATCCTCAGTGTCCAACTATTTTGACCATAATCAATGGCCATTTTGCTCTTAAAAATATCCACTGCTAAGTATTTTTAAAGCCTTTAGTTAGTTGAAATGAGGAAGCTCTTTCAAATCTTACAGATGTCTAGGATGAGGAGAGACTTGTCTGAATTTCGTGTATATGATACTTATAATCTATTCAGACTTTGAGCAGCTCTAAAACAGAGTAGGTTGTTAAAGCAGTGCTTCTGTTACCAAGCAACATCTCTGTAAACAAGTCTGACATTTAAAACACAATAAATGTATCTATCCTACGGTTACCTGGATTCAGAATTCTCCGTATTTATGAGTTTAGCCTGCAAGTGGTTAGAATTAATACTCACCTTTTGTATTGAGGTTTGATTTCAAACTCAGTTTGTTCAGAATTAGAATGCTTTATTTATTTAAGACTGAGTGTCGCTCTGTCTCCCAGACTGGAGTGCAGTAGCGCGATCTCGGCTCACTGCAACCTCCGCCTCCTGCGTTCAGGCGATTCTCCCGCCTCAGCCTTCTGAGTAGCTGGCATTACAGGCGCGCGCCACCACGCCTGGCTAATTTTTGTATTTTATTAGAGATGGGATTTCACCATGTTGGCCAGGCTGGTCTCGAACTCCCGACCTCAGATGATCCGCCCACCTGAGCCTCCCAAAGTGCTGGGATTACAGGTGTGAGCCATCGCACCAGGCCAGAAGGCTTTATGTTACAGGTGTCACACAGGACTCTCCTGAGAGTTGCAAATGGTTTTGAGTTGTCCTTTGGTTATTTAGGACAGAGTATGCTGGGTGTTCCCCTTACTTTGAGTATTTTCTTTCCAGATCAGAGGAAGTGTGCAGACTCTATTTAGAACATTCTCAAATAATAGTGAAATACAATTTAGAATTCCGTGCAGCACTGGAAGAATGAAATACGGATTATTCACAGGTTGTTGGGTTTTTTTTTTGAGACAGAGTTTCATTTTTGTCGCCCAGGCTGGAATGCAATGGTGTGATCTCGGCTCACTGCAACTTCCGCCTCCCTGTTTCAAGCGATTCTCACATCTCAGCCTCCCGAGTAGCTGGGGTTACAGGCGCATGCCACCATGCCCTGCTAATTTTTGTATTTTTGGTAGAGATGGGGTTTCACCATATTGCCCAGGCTGGTCACGAACTCCTGACCTCAGGCGATCTGCCCCCCTTGGCCTCCTAAAGTGCTGGGATTACAGGCATGAGCCAGCGTGCCTGGCCTATTCACAAGTAGTTTTTAATCCTTGGTTTACCAGTCACCTCACTGTCTCCTCTTATTGAACCCTTAATGATACAATTTTTATGGCAAGTTGTTTTCAGAACACTTTTTGAATGATCTTTTGAATCAATAACCTATCAAGTAAGCAAGTATGTGAGAAAATCTGAGACGTGATGAGACTAAATGACTTTGAAATCCATTAATAATGGGAATTGGAACTTGAAGTTTAATGTTCTTTATGTCAGATGCTCTTATGTATTGCTCAAATCCATGGACTTCATTTTAGTTCTCTCCTTTTTTCTTTTCTATATGCTGATGTTGAAGTAATGAAATATTCAAAAGTTGAGCAAGACGGAGAAGAAGAAAAATCAAGAATGACTCATATAATTCTTAGTAATCAGAAATCAGCATTATGTCATGGGATGTTCTAATTCAAGAAGCTTAGAATGAAATCTTAACAGAAAGATTAGTGAATTTTAGTGACTTGTCAGAATTTCCCCACCCCTAGGTACTGTCTCTTTGCCTAAAGTAAATGAGCTTGCTTTTAATTTTGTCATACATAATGTATTAGGTTCAGTAAGTAAATTGTCCACATTGTTTAGCCTGTATTGCTTTTAGGGAATGTGTGTAAATCTGTGTAAAAAACTTCCTATTAATCCAAGTTCACGTTTCTTGACTTAAGCTGAACTCTTCGAAATCCTCTCGCCTTGCCTTTTCAAGCACATGTTCTTCATGGAAAAGGTGTCTGTGCCCAGATTGGTTTCTTCACTATCCCCTTAAACCTGCTCTATACTTTATCCTTTCCATATTAGTCTGCATGTCCTGATCTTGTTCCCTTCTTTCTTAAAATCTAAATTGTACCTTTTCTATAAGGTTCAACTCCACCATGACCTCATACATACATAGGAATAGTATGTATTTGTGAGTTATATTTATTTGATACTTACACTTTTTGTTATATTATTTTAACTTTTTTGACTTCCTAACTAGATTATAAGCTTATTAAGGGCAGGACTTTCAGATCTCGATGAGCTATATTCTTAGTCTTTTCCAAATAGAAGTTGCTGAATAAATATTTCTTAAGGACGACTGATGAGGCTTTGTGTCCCCACCCAAATCTCACCTTGAATTATAATCTCCATAATCCCCGTGTGTCAGGGGAGAGACCAGGTGGAGGGAATTGGATCATGGCAGCAATTTCCCCCATGCTGTTCTCGCGACAGTGAGTTCTCATGAGATGTGGTGGTTATATAAGTGTTTGGTAGTTCCTCCTATGTCCATTCTCCTTCCTGCTACATTGCGAAGAAGGTGCCTTGCTTTCCCTTCACCTTCTGCCATGACTGTAAGTTTTCTGAGGCCCCTCCACCCATGTGGAACTGTGAATCAATTAAACCTCTTTCCTTTACAAATTACCCAATCTCAGGCAGTTCTTTATAGCAATATGAAAATGGACTAATGCAATGACAATTATGTATTTCTACTCTCCCCCCTTTTGTAAGTATTGTGAAAGTAAGGTTGTTGAGAGAAGAGAGTAACTGAAGGAGAAATGGCAACAGTAAACTGTAAAAAAGATTAAAGAGTAGGAAATCAGAAATAAAGATTCTGTTCCTAGAAAGTGAGTATTTGAGAATTTCCCATGGCAATACCAGCAGTAAGGACTCTCAGGAATGCTGGTACTATCTTCAGTGGGCTTGGGGAGTTTGGTCAATTTCCTGGTTCCTAGTAGAATATTAGTTTATTAATTATATATTTTTTTCATCAGGATTCCCCTCTTTAGGTCATGGAGAGATCACTGACTGTCAAGTCTAGTACTGTTTCTTTCTTTTTCTTTTTTTTTGAGTTGGAGTCTTGCTCTGTCTCCCAGGCTGGAGTGCAGTGGTGCAATCTTAGCTCACTGCAACCTCAAACTTGTGGGCTCACGCAGTTCTCCTGCCTCAGCCTCCCAAGTGGCTGGGGCTACAGGTGCATGCCACCACACCTGGCTTTTTTTTGTATTTTGAGTAGAGACAGGGTTTCACCACATTTACCAGGCTGGTCTCAGAACTCCTGGCCTCAAGTGATCCACTCACCTTGACCTCCCAAAGTGCTGGGATTGTAGGTATGAGCCACCATGCCTGGCCTACTATTTCTTTTAACTGAGCTATAATCCAGAATGGAAGAAATTAAGAAAGGAAAAGCCCAGTTATTTGCCTTCTGTATATTGTGACTTCAGATTGCTTTTGGACTAAAATTCAGAGTTAGTAGGAACCTAAACCTGGCCATTCCCTTTTGGAAAGCACATCTGTCTCAAAATATGTCTATAAAATATCCATGTAGTTTTTGCAGTCTCAACAAAGATCCTGTATCTGATGCTTATAACGAAGAGTTACTTCAGTTGAAGGTAAAAAAAGTGAAGTTGAGTCTCAGAATGCTTTCATAAATACTCGTTTGATTCAGTTATTTCTTGAGTGAATTTGCCATTCTGGCTTCTGAGTTGTTGCGCAGTAACACAATTTCAGTATAATGTAGCAACCCTTGAAAACAGTAGCATTAGACTATAGGGATTTTCCCGATGAAGCTGCATTGCCTATCTCTGATGTTCATAATCATCCTCTCTCAAGTATGATTGCATTTTGTTTTAAGGCAGCTATTTCAGATATTGTTAAACTTAAGGGGCATACACTATATGGTCTTAAGGATATTTTTTAGAGTACTGTCGAATTATAACTTCTTGCACATTGTTTTACATAGAGATGCATGATAAGTATGTATTGAATTATTTTGTGGGTGAAGGACACGTGGACACGTGAAGATACTGGTTTAATTAAAGATTATTCTGGGCAGAAAAACTATTATGTAATAACAGACTTCTCTACAACTGATATAGCCAGCCAGAGCTGGGGTGGATGAAGTTGAAATGGTTCTTTGTAACATTTTTGTATTACTTCTAGAACTTCATAGAAAGCTTAGATCAATAAGCACAATTTAATAGGCACTGTAATTTTTTTTTTTTTTTTTGAAACATAGTCTCACTCTGTCTGCAGGCTGGAGTGCAGTGGTGTGATCTTGGCTCACTGCAACCTCCGCCTTCTGGGTTCAAGCAATTCTCCTGCCTTAGCCTTCCCAAGTAGCTGGGACTACAGGCACGTGCCACCATGCCCGGCTAATTTTTTGATTTTTAAGAGGGACGGAATTTCACCGTGTTAGCCAGGGTGGTCTCAATCTCCTGACCTTATGATCCACCCTCCTTGGCCTCCCAAAGTGCTGGGATTGCAGGTGTGAGCCACTGCGCCCAGCCTAGGCACTGTAATTTTGTGGGAAGAGAATTGTGATTCAGGAGACCAAGGCTTGACTGGGTGAGTCACTTTACCTTTCGTGGCCTATCTTCTCATTTGAAAATATAAATCTCTGAAAGTTTGCTTCAGAAATTGTATGCTTCCAATTTAAAGCAAATTTTATTTCTCCTGTTTATGGGTTTAATCAATATTTGAGTGCCTATTATGTGTCTTGCGCTATGCTAGGCACTGGGGGGATTGTGAATAAGACATAGTGCTAAGTCTCAAGCACCTTATTGGCTGATGGGAGAAATGGACAAAGTAATTAGTAATTTGTAATAAAGCATGTTAAATTTCATAAGTATAGGTAAGAATGTGTTCTGGGACATGTAGGAAGGATACCTGGCCTAGAACTAGAAAGAATACGCTACAATTGAGGACTGTCTCTTTAGAATCTTGTAAGTGTAGTTTGTAGGGTGTACTTGGACGGAGGGAGTTAGTCAAAGAAAACTAGGGAGACATTTCTTGAAGTTGGAGAGAGAGAAGAGTCATCAACGTTAGCGGTAGTTGAAATACTAGGTATAGGTGAGGTTCCTAGAGAGAGTTGTGTAGAATCAGAAGGGAGCTTGTGAACACCAGAATGTAATAGGAAGGGGGAGAAAGAAAGTAGGGAGGAAAACCAGAGTAGGGTAAGATTTTGGAAACCTTATCAGTGTGAAGGAATGCACATCATATTTAGTTTATTGATTAAGTGGAAATTGTTGCTCAAGAAACGTTGAGTGTGTAATCCTATAAACGTAAACCCATCTAAATGAAGATGCCCTCTACAAAGATCTGAACTTGCAAATGGGGGTAGTTTAAGTTCTTGCTTAGCAGCATAACAGAGGAAAGAGCCTGGATCCTGAGAGTGAAGGTTAGATTACTAGCTTCATGACTTTTTGAACCAGTTACTTAGTTTTTTGGTCCTCATTGTCTGAATGTGTAAAATGATATATATATATATATAT
>NW_016804447.1:5908381-5926391 GCF_001698545.2 Rhinopithecus bieti | reverse complement strand
TTTTTTTTTTTTTTTTTTTTTTTTTTTTTTTTTGGTCTTACTGAGTTGTAAGTTCTTTATATATTCTGGATAAAAGTTTGTATTGTTTTTAATATCAAAGATAAGATTTGCAAAGATTTCTCCCAGTTGATGTCTTGGCTTTTCATATTTTTACTGGTGTCTTTTGAAGTGCAAAAGTTTTTAATGAAGTCATTTCTTTTGTGTGTGTGGCATGTGCTTTCATGTTATGTATAAGAACTTTTTGCCTAATCCAAGGTCCCAAAGATTTTTCTCTTGGTTTTCTTTGAGCTCTTTCCTTTAAATCTAAGATTCATATTGAATTAACCGTGCAAATATGTAAGAAGAGGATCTAAGTTCATTTTTTAAAAATGTGAATGCCAAATTATCTAGTACCATTTGTTAAAAGACTGTTCTTTTCTCTTCAATTGTATTGGCATCTTTGTAAAATATCAGTTGACTATAATGTAAGAATTTATTCCTAGACTCATGTCTATAAACCTGTCCTTACTCCAACACCATTCTGTCTTGATAACTGCAGTTTTATAGTAAGTTTCAAAATGAGTAGTGTAACATTTTCTTCTTTTTCAAAATTGGTGCTATGTTCTTTCCATTTCCATATACAATTTAGGATCAGCTTGTTAATTTCTACAAAAACAAATCTAATATTTGTAGGATTTGCCCTGAATCTGTCCGTCAATCTGGGAAGAATCACCAACTTAAAAAACTTGAGTCTTCCAGTCCATGAACATGTAATATCTCTCCATTTACTTAGATCTTTAATTTCTCTTAATAATGTTTTTCACTTTTCAGTGTACAAATCTTGCACTTCTTTGGTTAAATTTATTCCTAAGACTTATAATTTTGATGCTCTTAGAAATGGAGTTTTCTTTTTTTTTTTTTGAGATGGAGTCTCGCTCTGTCACCCGGGCTGGAGTGCAGTGGCGCAATCTCAACTCACTGCAACCTCTGCCTCCTGGGTTCCTGCCATTCTCCTGCCTCAGCCTTCCGAGTAGCTGGGACTACAGGCACGTGCCACCACGCCTGGCTAATTTTTTGTATTTTTAGTAGATACGGGGTTTCACAGTGTTAGCCGGGATGGTCTCGATCTCCTGACCTTGTGATCCGCCTGCCTTGGCCTCCCAAACTTTTGGGATTACAGGCATGAGCCACTGTGCCTGGCCCAGAAATGGAGTTTTCATGATTTGATTTCAAATTGTTCGTTGTTAGCATAAAGAAATGCAACCAGCCAGGTGTGGTGACTCACGCCTGTAATCCCAGCACTTTGGGAGGCCGAGGCGGGTGGATCATGAGATCAGGAGATCGAGACCATTGTGGCTAACACGGTGAAACCCCGTCTCTACTAAAAATACAAAAAAATTAGCTGGGTGTGGTGGTGGGCACCTGTAGTCCCAGCTACTTGGGAGGCTGAGGCAGGAGAATGGTGTGAACCTGGGAGGCGGAGCTTACAGTGAGCCGAGATCACTCCAACTGCACTCCAGCCTAGAGGACAGAGCGAGACTCCGTCTTAAAAAAAAAAAAAATGCTGCCAATTTTTGCATATTGTTTGTACATAGATGATCATATCTCAAAACTGATACTTTTCTTTCCATTCTCAGTGTTATTTATTTCTTCATTTTGCTTTAATTTTGGGTTAGACCCTCCAGTACGATGTTGAAGAGAAGTGTTGAATGTGCATTGCATTGCTCCCAGTCTTAGGGGGAAAACATGCATATTTTTACCATCAGGTATAATGTTAGCTCTAGATTTTCTATAGATGTCCTTTGAAGAAGGTTAAGGAAGCTCCCTTATGTTCCTAGTTTGTTGCGAGTTTTTAATCATGAGTGGGTGTTAGATTTTGTCATGTTTTTTCCTGCATCTGATATGGTTACATGATTTTTATTCTGTTAATATGTTATATATTAATTGATTATTGGAGATTAAACCCATCTTGTATTGCTGGGACAGATCGCACTTGGTCATGCTGTAAAACCTTTTTTTTTTTTTTTTTTTAGCGTTTGAGACAGAGTCTTGCTCTGTGACCCAGGCTGAAGTGCAATGGTGTGATTTTGGCTCACTGCAGCCTTGAACTCCTGGACTCATGTGTTTCTCCTGCCTCAGCCTCCCCAGTGGCTGGGGCTACAGGCTCATGCCACCACACCTGGCTATTTTTCTTTCTTTTTCTTTTTTGGTATTTTTTGTAGAGACAGGGTTTTGCCATGTTGCCTGGGCTGTTCTTGAACTCCTTAGGTCAAGCGGTTTACCTGCTTGGACTCCCAAAGTGCTGGGACTACAGGCTTAAGCCACCATACCCAGTCCGTGCTATATAATCTCTGTTATATGTTGTTGAATATGGTTTGTCTGATTATTGTTAAGGAATTTTGCATATATGTTCCTGAGGGATATTAGTCTGTTGGATTCTCGTGATCTTGCTCTTACTGCTTTAAATGTTTGATAGCTTTCATTAGTGCAGTTATGGGGGCCTGGCCATTTCTTTGTGGGAATATTTAAAATTATTAATTCAGTTTCTTCACTTCTTGTTATAGGTCTTTTCAGATTTTCTCTTTCTTCTAGAGTTTTGGTAATTTGTATGTTCTAGGAAGTGTAGTCCATTTCATATAAATTATCTAGTTTGTTGATACAAAGTTTGTATTAAGAAATCCTTTAAGTTAATAATTTAAGGTGGGCAATAATTCTCCCTCTTTCATTCTTGATTTTGGTAATTTGTATCTCTTATTTTCTTGGTCAGTCTAGCGAAGTTTTTTTTTTTCCCCCCCGATTCTGTTGCTCTTTCCAAAGAACCAAGTTTTATGTCATTGATTATTTTCATATTTATATTTTCTACTTCACTGATTTCCATGCTAAAATTATTATTTTCTGCTTGTTTTGGGTTTAATGTCCCTTCTGCTCCTTGTTTTTCTAGTTTCCTAAGATGGAAGCTTAGATTATTGGTTTGAGACCTTTTTTCTTTTCTCATATAAATGTTTAAAACTAGACATTTTCCTCTAAGCACTGCTTTAGTTGCGTTCTGTACTTTTTGGTTTGCTGTGTTTTGTTTTCATTCAATTTGAAATATATTTAAAATTTTTCCTTGCAATTTCTTCTTTGATCAATGGGTTATTTAGAGGTATGTTTTTAAATTTACCAATAATTGAGGTGTTCCCAGATTTATTTTTGTTTGGATGACTAATTCCATTGTGATCAGATAACACATTTTTTATGAGCTCAATCTTTTAAATTTTATCGAGACTTGTCTTGTGCCCCAGTATGTGGTGTATCCTGGAAAATTTTCTTTGTGTGTGTGAAAAAGATGTATATTCTGTAATCATTGGGTGGTATTTTCTGTCAGTTATATCAAGTTTATTGATGAGGTTAGTCAAGTCTTCTATATCCTTGCAGATTTTCTGTTTCATTCTATCAGTCATTGCAGTCTTCAACTGTTTTTGTTGAATTATCTATTTCTCTTTTAAATTATCTCTATTTTTTTTGCTTCATGTATTTTGGAGTTCTTTTGTTAGATGGACAGTTATTGTTATATCTTCCTGATATAGTGACCCTTTTTTCATTATGAAATGTCCTCCTTTGTCTATAATATTTCTTATCTTAAAATCTATTTTTCTTGGTGCTGTAGCCACTCTAGTTTTTTTATGGTTACTGCTTCTATGGTGTATTTTTTTTTAATCCTTTTAATTTTTAACCTATTTGTGTCTTTGAATTGAAGATTTATCTCTTGTTGACAGCCTATAGTTAGGTTTTGTAATCCATTCTAACATAATCCCCCCTTTGAATAGAGTGTTTAGTTCATTCACATTTAATGTAATTGTTGATATTATTGGATTTACGTCTGCATTTTTCATATTTGTTTTCTATTTGTCTCATTTGTTTTTTGCTTTTTCCTCTTTGCCATCTTTCTGTGTTAAATATTCTTTAGTGTATCTTTTAATTCTGTTGATTTCTTTTGCTATATTTTAGGGATTACAATATGCCTTTTAACTTAATTACAGTCTCCTTCAGAATAATACTAAATTCTGATAAATTATAGAAACTTTTCTTCAGTGTATCTCTTTTTTCTCTTTTTGGTGCTATTATTATTTTATATATTACAGCTGTATGTATTACAAACCCAGCGATACAGTACTATAATTATTCCTTTATGTAGTCTTATGTCTTTAAAGGAGATGAAGTGAAAATAATTATATTTTTAGAGTCTTTAATATTTACCGATGTGATTACAGTTTCCAATGAGCTTCAGTCTCCTATAGAGTATTATTTTTCTTTTTTTTCATATAGGTTCTCCTTCTGTTTTCCAGGCTGGAGTGCAATGGTGTGATCTTGGCTCACTGCAGCCTCTGCTCACCCAGTTCAAGCAATCCTCCTGCCTCAGCCTCTCAAGTAGCTGGAACTACAGGCACGTGCCACCACACCTGGCTATTTTTTTGTAGAGACGGGGTTTTGCCATGTTGCCCAGGCTGGTCTCGAACTTTTGAGCTCAAGTGAGCCACCCACCTTGGCCTCTCAAAGTGCTGCGATTACAGGCATGAGCCACTGTGCCCAGCCTAGATTAAAGTTATTCTATGGTGTGACTTTTATCCTGAAGGACTTCCTTTGTTATTTCTCATAAGGCATGTCTCACACCAATGACTTCTCTTCATCTTTGGTTATCTATCTGGAAATATCTTTATTTCATCTTCATTTTTGAAGGGCAGTTTTGCTGAATATAGAAATTTTAGTGGTAAGTTTTTGGTGTTTCTTTTAAAATTTGTTTTATTCCATGTCATTTCTGATGAGCAATCGGCGTTAATAATGTTGCCCTGTATGTGAAGTCATTTTTCTCTCGTTCCTTTTTTAAGATTTCCTTTTTGTCTTTCAGCATTTGCAGGTTTCTTTGGATTTGTTGGGCTGTTTAGATGTGTCAGTTAATGTTTTTCATTAAATTAGGGAAGTGTTTGGCGATTATTTCTTCAAAACTTCTTTTCTGCCTCTTTCTTTCCTGACCTTCTGGAACTCCCACTGCATATTTCATATACAGTATGTCATCATTTAACATTTATTTTTATTTTTTTTGAGATGGAGTCTTGCTCTGTTGCCAGGCTGGAGTACAGTGGCACGATCTCGGCTCACTGCAACTTCTGCCTGTCGGGTTCAAGTGATTCTCTTGCCTTAGCCTTCCGAGTAGCTGGGACTATAGGTGCGCACCACCACACCTGGCTAATTTTTGTATTTTTAGTAGAGATGGGGTTTCACCATGTTGGCCAGGATAGTCTCAATCTCCTGACCTCGTGATCTCCCTGCCTCGGCCTCCCAAAGTGCTGGGATTACAGGCGTGAGCCACCACGCCCGGCTGTCACTTAACGTTATTGATAGGTTCTTGGAAACTGACTTTAAGTGAAATGATGTATAATGAAACCAACCCTAGGCTAATTGAGAAAAACAATAGTTAAATTCCTATGGCATATCTCTGGTCAAAAAACGTCATCAAACTTCTAAATAAATACCCAAGACACTTCCTACATTAAACATTGAAATAAATGTGAGCTGTAATGTTTAAGAAAGATTAGTAAAAACAAGTAAGATAGTTACTTACCTAATTTTTGGTTAACCAGTGAGTGATATGGTCATAGTGGTGGTGGATTAAACCAAGAAATAAATGTTTGCAAAACAAAAATTATAAGAGGCACCTCTTACTATCGTGCAGTTCAAAAATAATCACAAATATGGCAGGCTTGATAAGAGTGCTTTTTGTACTACATAATGTATTGTCATGCATTTACATGACTATATACTTTATTTGAAATTTCATTTTGCAATAATTTGTATTAATTAATCAATTAATTCATTCATTCATTTTCCAACCTGCTCTAGGGTTCAGGCTTTCTGGTGGCCAGAGCCTGTCCTGGCATGGAACCAACTGTGGACAGGTTGACATTCCATTGCATGGTGCACTTAAACACACACCCATACTCATGCCTACTGGGACAATTTCGATCTCCCAGTGACCCTAACGTGCACATCTTTAGGATATGAGAAGAGGAAACTGGAGTACTTGGAAAATACAAACAAATGTTTACTTAATCGTTTTTGGTGAGTGTCCATTTAAATGTTTTGCTCATTAAAAATTTTTGATTGTTTGTTTTCCTATCATTTAGTTTTGAGAGTTCTTTATTCTGGGTGCAAGTCCTTTATCAGATTTATGATTTACAGTTTTTCCCGAGTCTGGTATATCTTTTCACTTATGTAACAGTGGATTTTGAAGAGTAGTGGATTTTGAAGTTCTTCATTTTGATGAAATTCAGTTTGTCAGTTTTTTCTTTTTTGGATTGTGCTTTTGGTGTTATATCTGAGAAGTCTTAACCCAAGATCAAAATGATTTTCTCCTGTATTTTTTTTAGGAGGTTTATAGTTTAGGTTTTTAATTCAGGCCTCTGATTTATTTTGATTCTATTTTTGTACATGGTGTAAGGAGCAACTTGAAGTTCTTTGTGTGTGTGTGTGTGTGTGTGTGTGTGTATATGGAAAAGGCAATTGTTCCAGGACCATTTTTTGAAAAGACTATTTTTTCTTCACTGAACTGACTGCATTTTTGTCAGAAATCAATTGACTGTTTATATTTGACTGTATTTCAGGACAGTCTTTTCTGTTTAATGGATTTTTGTGACTCTGATGTAATACTACATAATTTTTATTTCTATGCACTTTAATTTCTATGCACTTTAATAAGTGAACAGATAATACAAGTCTTCTAACTTTGTTCTTTTTCAAAGTTTTTTTTTTTTTTTGGCTCTTCTAGGTCCCTTGTGTTTCCATATGAATTTTAGAATCAGCTTGTTAATTTCTATGAAAACTACCTCAGTATTTTGAATGACATTGCATTGAATTTGGGAGAAATTAACTTCTTAACAATATTGAATTTTCTGATCCACAAATATGGCATATCTTGCTATTGTAACCTGCTTTTTAAAAACAATTATAGATATAGAGTCTCACTATGTTGCCCAGGCTGATCTTGAACTCTTGGGATGAAGTGATTCTCCCACCTCGACCTCCCAAAATGCTGGGGTTACAGGCATGAGCCACCACACCTGGCCATGACCTACTTTTTTAATAGTCTCTTTCCATTGTAAACACCACTATTAAGTTAGTACCATGAGGATAAGAACTGATTCTGTCCTCCACTCCTACATGGAATTTAGGATGCACTCAATAAACATTTACTGAATGACAAATAAAAGAAGATTCTTGAACATAAATGTTTCTGCATCTCTAATTAGTTTCTCAGGATTAATTCCTAAAATTAGAGTTACTAAGTCACAAGATACATTCATTTTGAAAGCTTTTGCTTAGTAAACTGTCCTCCAGGTAGAAATTTCTTTTCTGTTTTTTGAGTTGGAGTTTTGCTCTTGTTGCCCAGGCTGGAGTGCAGTGGCGTGATCTTGGGCCACTGGAACCTCCGCCTCCCAGGTTCAAGTGATTCTCTTGCCTCAGCCTCTGAGTAGCTGCGATTACAGATGCCTGCCACCATGCCTGGCTAATTTTTGTATTGTTAGTAGAGAAGGGGTTTCACCATGTTGGCCAGGCTGATCTCAAACTTCCGACCTTAGGTGATCTGCCCACCTCAGCCTCCCAAAGTACTGGGATTACAGGCGTGAGCCACCATGCCTGGCCTGAGGTAGAAATTTCTTGATAACTATCTTTAATGCATGCATAATTGGTTAGCAAACAGTGTTCTCGGTGACATCCTTCCCCAAGGTTTCTCTGAAATTACATTATAAGCCTATGGGAGAGTAGGATTTACATTATAGAAATTTTGTGGATCACCTTACTGTCATTAACAGTTTACTGGAATTCGGAGCTATGAAGATGACCAAAACAGTTGAAGATAGTTTATATAGTTATAAAGCATCTGGAGGGGAAAAGTGCAGACATTATAGAATATGGAATAAATTAGGCCGGGCACAGTGACTCATGCCTGTAATCCCAGCACTTTGGGAGGCCGAGGTGGGTGGATCACTTGAGGTCAGGAGTTCGAGACCAGCCTTGCCAACACAGTGAAACCCTGTCTCTAAAAATACAAAAAATAGCCAGGCGTGGTGCGTGCCTGTAATCCCAGCCACTTGGGAGGCTGAGGCAGGAGAATCACTTGAACCCGGGGTGCAGAGGTTGCAGTGAGCTGAGATTGCGCCATTGTACTCTAGCCTGGGTGAGAGGGTCAGGCTCCGTCTCAAAAAAATATATATGTATATATAGGATAAATATCCTGCAGCAAGCACAAGGAAGGCCGGAACCTATGAAGCACATGGGCAAAAGCTACTCTTTTTATTCACTTTTAGAGCAACTAAAACTCTGAAAATAGTTTTGTGATTTTGCAGACTGTAGGGTTTCAGGTTTGACTGTGATTGTGATTTGTGGATTAACTGACAGGATTTAAGAAGGTATTTTAATTTGGCATAACTGTATGAACAAAGTTTTGAAGGCAAAGAGAAACGTGTTTGAGAGTCTGTAAAGTAAACTGAATTCACAGTAGCACAGGGGTCCTGTGGGGCAGCAAAATGTTTGAATTTGTATAGGGAGCTGGCTCATACAGGGCTGTGAGTTTAGCTGGGAAATTTTGATTTGAGTCAGAAAAGAGTAAGGATTATCATAGGAGTTATAGTGACAAAGGCAGTGTATGAGAAAGATTGTTTTGGTGATACTTGTAGGCTATGTAAGAATGAGAAAAGACTAAAGTCTGGGACACCATCTAGGAGGCTTCTGTTAAGTGTAAAGTATTTAAGATTCGGCACTGGAGTGTGATGGCTCTCAAAATGGGGAAGAATGATTATATTCAACAAATAGATGAAGAAGAATCAGCAGGATTAATTTGTTACAAATAGAGGATAGAGGATTGTTAGTGGTTAAATGAGAGGAGGATAGTGGTAAACTGACTTTTTTAAGGAGACAAGTAGAAAATTTGAACCTAATGATCTGAATTCTTGTTAAGTTGATGTAGTGGATAAAATGTGATAACTTTTCCTCACCTATTACTGGATTCATGACTGAGACCCCTATAACAAAAGACAGATTATCAAGAGGAAAGCATACACATTTATTTAATGAAAGCTTTACTTTATATGAGTCTTCAGAAATGACGACTGAAATAAACAGGGAAAACTTTCTTTCTGTGTTTTTCTAAAAAAAATTATTATTTCAATAGTTTTGGGCGAACAGGTGATGTTTGGTTACATGGATAACTTCTTTAGTGGTGATTTCTGAGATTTTGCTGTACCCATCACTTGAGTGGTGTACATGCACCCAGTGTGCAGTCTTTTAACCCTCACCCCCTCCCACCCTTCTCCCCAGGTCCCCAGAGTCCATTATATCATTCTTATGCTTTTGCATCCTCATAGCTTAGCTCCCACTTATGAGAACATACGGTGTTTGGTTTTCCATTCCTGAGTTATTTCAGTTAGAATAATGGCCTCCAACTCTATCTTGGTTGCCGTGAATGCCATTATTTCATTCCTTTTTATGGCTGACTAGTATTGCATGGTATATATATATACACCACGTTTTCTTTATCTACTCATTGGTTGATGGGCATTTAGGCTGATTCCATATTTTTGCAGTTGCAAATGTGCTGCTGTAAACTTGCATGTTCGAGTGTCTTTTTCATATAATGCCTTCTTTTCCTCTGGGTAGATGCCCAATAGTGAGATTGCTGGATCAAATGGTAGTTCTACTTTTACTTTTTTTTTTTTTGAGATGGAGTCTTGCTCTGTCGCCCAGGCTGGGGTGCAGTGGTGCGATCTCTGCTCACTGCAAGCTCCGCCTCACGGGTTCACGCCATTCCCCTGCCTTAGCCTCCCGAGTAGCCGGGACTACAGGCACCCACCACCATGCCTGGGTCATTTTTTTTTTGTATTTTTAGTAGAGATGGGGTTTCACCGTGTTCGTCAGGATGGTCTCCATCTCCTGGCCTCGTGATCCGCCCACCTCAGCCTCCCAAAGTGCTGGGATTACAGGTGTGAGCCACCTTGCCCGGTATACTTTTAGTTCTTTAAGGAATCTCCACGCTGTTTTCTATAGTGGTTGTACTAGTTTACCTTCCCACCAGCAGTGTAAAAGTGTTCCCTTTTCACCACATCTCCATCACCATCTATCATTTTTTGGTTTTTAAATTATGGCCATTCTTGGAGGAGTAAGGTGGTAGCACATTGTGGTTTTGATTTGCGTTTGCCTGATAGTGATGTTGAGCATTTTTTCATATGTGTGTTGGCCATTTGTATATCTTTTGAGAATTGTCTGTTCATGTCCTTTTGCCAGTTTTTGATGGGAATTTTTTTTTTCTTGCAGATTTGTTTGAGTTCCTTGTAGATTCTGGTTATTAGTCCTTTGTGAGATGCATAGTTTGTGAATATTTTCTCCCACTCTGTGGGTTGCCTGTTCACTCTGCTGATTATTTCTTTTGCTGTGCTGAAGCTTTTAGTTTAATTAAGTTCCATCCATTTATTTTCATTTTTGTTGCGTTTGATTCTTGGTCATGAACTCTTTGCCTAAGCCAATGTCTAGAAGAGTTTTTCTGATGTGATTTTCTAGAATTTTTCTGGTTTCAGGTCTTAGATTTAAGTCTTTAATCCATCTTGAGTTGATGTTTCCATAAGGTGAGAGTTGAGATTCCGCTTTCATTCTTTTACATGTGGCTTGCCAATTGTCCCAGCACCATTTGTTGAATAGGTTGTCCTTTCTCTGCGTTATGTTTTTGTTTGCTTTATCAAATATCAGTTGACTGTGAGTACTTGGCTTTGTTTCTGGGTTGTCTATTCTGTTCCACTGATCTATGTGCCTGTTTTTATGCCAGTATCATGCTGTTTTGGTAACTATAGCCTTGGTAGTATAGTTTGAAGTCAGGTAATGTGATACCTCCAGATTTGTTTTTTGTGCTTAGCCTTGCTTTGCAGGCTCTTTTTTGGTTCCATGTGAATTTTAGGATTGTTGTTTTCTAGTTCTGTGAAGAATGATGATGGCATTTTGATGGGAATTGCTTTGAATTGGTAGATTGCTTTTGGCAGTATGGTCATTTTCACAATATTTATTCTACCCATCCATGCGCATGGCATATATTTCCATTAGTTTGTGTCGTCTATGATTTCTTTCAGCGTTTTTTTGTAGTTTTCCTTGCAGAGGTCTTTTCGCCTCCTTGATTAGGTATATTCCTAAGTATTTTATTCTATTTTTTGCAGCTATCGTAAAAGGGGTTGAGTTCTTGATTTGATTCTCAGCTTGGTGGTTGTTGGTATACAGCAGAGCTACTCATCTGTGTACATCAATTTTGTATCCTGAAACTTTGCCAAATTCATTTACCAGTTCTAGGAGCTTTTTGGCTGAGTGTTTAGGGTTTTCTAGGTATACAATCATGTCATCAGCAATCTGCAACACTTTGACTTCCTCTTTACCAATTTGGATGCCCTTGATTTCTTTCTCTTCTTTGGTTGTTCTGGCTAGGACTTCCATTACTATGTTGAATAGAAGTGGTGAAAGTGGACATCCTTGTCTTGTTCTAGTTCTTGGGGGGAATGCTTTCAACTTTTCACTGTTCAGTGTAATGTTGGCTGTGGGTTTGTCATAGATGGCTTTTATTAAGGTATGTCCCTTCTATGCCGATGTTGCAGATGGTTTTAATCACAAAGAGATCTGAATTTTGTCATGCTTTTTCTGCGTCTGTTGAGATGATCATGCGGTTTTTGTTTTTAATTCTGTTTATATGGTGTCTTTATATGGTACATTTATTGACTTTCATTTGTTAAGCCAACCCTGCATCCCTGGTATGAAACCCAGTTGATCATGGTGTATTTTCTTTTTGACATGTTGTTGGACTTGGTTAGCTAGTATTTTGTTGAGGAGTTTTGCATCTTTGTTCGTCAGGGATATTGGTGTGTGGTTTTCTTTTTTTATTATGTCCTTGCCTGGTTTTGTTATTAGGGTAATACTGGCTTCATAGAATGATTTAGGGAGGATTCCCTCTTTGTGTTTTGGAATAGCTTCGGTAGGATTCATACCAATTCTTCTTTGAACGTCTGATAGAATTCAGCTGTGAATCCATCTGGTCCTGGACATTTTTGTTGTTGTTGTTGGCTTTTTTTTTTTTTTATTACTGTTTCAATCTTGCTACTTGTTATTGACCTGTTCGGAGTTAGTGTCTATTTCTTCCTCGTTTAATCTAGGAGGCTTGTATATTTCCAGGAATTTATCCATATCCTCTAGGTTTTCTAGTTTGTGTGCATAAAGATGTTTATAGTAGCCCTACAAAAGCATGATCTTTTGTATTTCTGTGTTATCACTTTTGATATCTCCTTTTTTGTTTCTAATTGAGTTGTTTGGATCTACTCTGTTCTCTTGGTAATCTCGCTAATGGTCTGTCAATTTTGTCTTTTCAAAGAACCAGCTTTTTGTTTCATTTATCTTTTGTATTATTTTGTTGTTGTTGTTGTTTCAATTTCATTTAGTTCTGCCCTGATCTTTGTTATTTCTTTTCTTCTGCTTGGTTTTGGTTTGGTCTGTTCTTGTTTCTCTAATTTCATGAGGTGTGAGGTTTGGTAGTCTATTTGTGCTTTCTCAGACTTTTTGATGTAAGCATTGATTGCTATGAACTTTCCTCTTAGCACCACTGTATTTGCTGTATCCCAGAGGGTTGATAGGTTGTGTCACTGTTACTGTTCAGTTCAAAGAATTTTAAAATTTCCCTCTTGATTTCATTGTTGACCCAGAGGTCAATCGTGAGCAAGTTTAAATTTCCATATATTTGTATAGTTTTGAAGGTTCCTTTGGATTTAATTTCTAATTTTATTCTGCTGTGGTCTTAGAGAATATTTGATATAATTTTGATTTTCTTAAATTTATTGAGAATTGTTTTGTGGTCTGTCTTGGAGAATGTTCCATGTGTTGATGAAAATAATATATTCTGCAATGGTTGGGTAGAATGTTCTGTAAATATCTGTTAAGTTCATTTGTTTTAGGGTTTAGTCCATTGTTTCTTTGTTGACTTTCTGTCTTAATGACCTGTCCAGTGCTGTTGGTGGAGTATTGAAGTCCTTCACTATTATTTTGTTGCCATCTATCTCATTTCTTAGGTCTAGTAGTAATTGTTTTATAAATTTGGGAACTACACTGTTAGGTGTATATGTTTTTGGGATTGTGATATTTTCCTGTTGGACTAATCCTTTTATCACTATATAATGTCCCTCTTTGTCTTTTTAAACTGTTGTTGCTTTAAAGTTTGTTTTGTCTGATATAAGGAGAGCTATTCCTGCTCACCTTTGGTTTCCATTTGTGTGCAATATCTTTTTCCACCCCTTTACCTTATAAGTTTATATGAGTCCTTACGTATTAGGTGAGTCTCTTGAAGGCAGCAGATGCTTGGTGGATTTTTATCCATTCTGTTATTCTGCATCTTTTTTTTTTTTTTTTTTAATTGAGACAGAGCCTCACTCTGTCACCCAGGCTGGAGTACAATGACATGATCTCGGCTCACTGCAACGTCTGCTGCCCGGGTTCAGGTGATTCTCATGCCTCAACCTCCTGAGTAGCTGGGATTACAGGTGCCTGCCACCATGCCTGGCTAATTTTTTTTATTTTTAGTAGAGACAGGCTTTCACCGTGTTGGCCCGGCTGGTCTTGAACTCCTGACCTCAGGTGATCTGCCCACCTCGGCTTCCCAGAGTGCTGGGATTACAGGTGTGAGCCACCATGCTGGCCTCTGTATCTTTTCAGTGAAACATTTAGGCAATTTACATTCAACAACAGTATTGAGATGTGAGATACTGTTCTGTTCATCATACTAGTTGTTGCCTGATTACCTTTTTTTTTTGTTTACATTGTGTTATTTTTCTGTAGGTCCTGTGAGATTTATGCTTTAAGGAAGGTTCTGTTTTGATGTTTTGAGGTTGTTTCAAAAGTCAGAGCTCCTTTTAGCAGTTCTGGTAGTGCTGGCTTGGTGGTAGTGGTGAATTCTCTGAGCATTTGTTTGTCTGAAAAAGACTTTATTGCTCTTTCATTATGAAGTTTAGTTTTGCTGGATACAGAATTATTGGTTGACAATTTTTTGTTTAAGGAGACTAAAGGTAGGACCCAATTCCTTCTAGCTTGTAGGGTTTCTGCTGAAAAATCTGCTGTTAATCTATTAGGTTTTCCTTTGTAGATTACCTGATGCTTTTGCCTCACAGCTGTTAAGATTCTTTCCTTTGTCATGACTTTAGATAACCTGATGACTGTGTGCCTTGGTGTTGATCTTTTTGTGATAAATTTCCTGGGTGTTCTTTGAGCTTCTTGTGTGTGTGTGTGTGTGTGTTGTGTGTGTGTTGTGTGTGTGTGTTGTGTGTTTTAGACCAAGTCTCACTCTGTCGCCCAGGCTGGAGTGCAGTGGCGCGATCTTGGCTCCTTGCAGCCTCCGCCTTCCAGGTTCAGGTGATTGTCCTGCCTCAGCCTCCTAGCTGGGACTACAGGTGCATGCCACCATGCCTGGCTAATATATATATATATATATTTGTTTAGTCGAGGTTTCACCATCTTGGCCAGGCTGGTCTCAAACTCCTGACCTTGAGTGATCCTCCCACCTTGGCCTCCCAAAGTGCTGGATTACAGGCATGAGCCACCACACCTGGCCAAGCTGCTTGTATTTGGATGTCTAGATCTCTATCAAAACCAGGGAAGTTTTCCTCAATTATTCCCTCAAATAGTTTTCTAAACTTTTAGATTTCTCTTCTTCCTTAGGGACAGCAGTTATTCTTATGTTGGGTCTTTTAACATCCCAAGTTTCTTGGAGGCTTTATTCATTTTTTAAAATAACTTTTCTTTTCTCTTTCTTTTCTTTTCTTTTCTTTTCTTTTCTTTCTTTTCTTTCTTTTTTTTTTTGAGATGGAATCTCCCTGTTGCCCAGGCTGGAGCGCAGTGGCACGATCTTGGCTCACTGCAACCTCATTCTCCCAGGTTTAAGTGATTCTCCTGCCTCAGCCTCTTGAGTAACTGGGACTACAGGTGTGCACCACCATGCCTGGCTAATTTTTTGTATTTTTAGTGGAGATGAGATTTCACCGTGTTAGCCAGGATGGTCTTGATCTCCTGACCTCGTGGTCCACCTGCCTTGGCCTACTGAGGTGCTGGGCTTATAGGCTGAGCCACTGCACCCAGCTAAAATTATTTTTTCTTTGTCTTTGTCAGATTGGGTTAATTCGAGGGCCCTGTCTTTGAGCTCTAAAGTTCTTTCTTCTACTTGTTTAATTCTGTTGTTGGAACTTTCCAGTGTATTTTGTGTTTCTCTAAGTGTGTATTTAATTTCCAGAAGTTGTGGTTGTCTTGTTTTTATGATGCATATTTCTCTGGAGACTTTTTCATCCATATCCTGTTTTTTATTTTATTTTTTTATTTGTTCAAGTTGGTTTTCACTCTTCTCTGGTGCCCCCTTGAGTAGCTTAATAATCAACCTTCCGAATTCTTTATCTGGCAATTCAGAGATTTGTTCTTGGTTTGGATCCATTGCTGGAGAGCTAGTGTGATCTTTTTGTTGTCAAACTTTGTTTTGTCATATTACTAGAATTACTTTTCTAGTTCCTTTTCATTTGTGTGTTTCAGTGGAAAGATCTGGAACTGAAGGACTGCTGTTCACATTTTTTTTTTTTTTTTTGTCCCACGAGGTGATTCCTTGATGTGGAGTCACCCCCTTCCCCTAGGGATGGGGCTTCCTAAGAGCCAGACTGAGGTGATTGTTATTACCGTTCTGGGTCTAGCCACCCAGCAGGGTTACTGGGCTCCAGGCTGATGCTAGCGAATGTCTGCAAGTTGTCTTGTGATACAGTCTGTCTCAGGTCTCCCAACTGTGGATACCAGCACCTGCTCCAGTGGAGGTGGCAGGGGAGTGAATGCTGGTTAGGCTAGCAGTTGAAGTTGTCATGTGGACAGACTCAGGACCTGTGAGTGTTGCAGGCAGTAGAATTAGCTGTTGTTTTCTCCTTTGGAACAGAGTTGTTCTGTTATGAGTTGCTGTAATGGCTTGAGTTGGTTGGCCTCCAGTCAGGAGGTGGCACTTTCAAGAGAGCAGCAGCTGCGGTAGTAGAAGGGGGTATAATCTTGCCCTACGTTGGCAGGGTAAATACTGAGGTTTCTCAGACGATGGACAGACCCATAGAGCTCCGGAGAGTTCATGTCTTTTGTCTTCGGAGTTTTTTGGCTGTCTTGTGGAATTTGCATCAGTAAGCTGCTTTTTTCAAAGGGTCTGTCTGTTTTTTGTGGACAGTCATCCAGAAGTATCATTAGAGGACAAATGGATATGCTCTAGCAGTAACAAACTGGGGGAAGCTTACTAAGTCCTGTTTGTTCAGATTCCTCTTTGTGTCTCCTTTCCTACAGGTATAGGGAGGACCCCTCTGGATTGAGGATCTTATGACCTACTTTAGAGGAAGGTGAGATAAACCTTCTTGCTTCTGCTTTTTTCTCAAATGCCAAGGTGCCATATTTTGGGTAAATTCAAAATATGTCTTAAATCCCATCTTTGCGCTTCTGTTGTAGAAAGAACATGTGAGTAGAGGGGGATTTATAAGCGGAGAGAGGTTAGGAACTGGGGTGTAAATTTCAGTATTATTCAGATCAAGTAATAGATGAAGCTTTGAGAGGTGCAGCTTGACTTTTTTACGAGATGGGATAAGGGACCAGAGAATAAGGAAGAGTATTTAATAATTTCAGTTCAAGTGAAGGGACTAGTATAATGCTTTATACAGGTTGAGGATCCCTAATCCCACAATCCAGAATGCTGTAAAATCTGAAACTTTTTGAGCACCAACATGACACCATGTGGAAAATTTCAAACCTGACCTCATATGATGGGTTGCAGTCAAAATGCAGGTGCACAACATACAGTTTGTTAAGCATCCTCAAGGGAAAAATAAAATTACCTTCAGGCTATGTGTGTGTATAAAGTATATATGGAACATAAATGAATTTTATGTTTAGACTTGCATCTCATCCCCAAGATACTCATTATGTATATGCAAATATTCTAAAATCTGAAAAAATTCAAAATCTGAAATCCTTTTGGTCCCAAGCATTTTGCATAAGGGATATTCAACTTGTATTTACAGTTTGTAAAGTGCTTTTGGCTACCTAATATTGTGACATTTTTAAGAGTTTGATTTCTCAACCTTAATTTTTCAAATATATTATTATACTTGTACAAATTATCTCATTACTATGGTTTCGAGCTTTCCTATTTTCTAAACCAGTTTTCTTGCGTCTCTGCTGTAAAAAATATTTTCTCAGATAATTTGTCTAATTTGAAAAGTCTTACCACAAGGTGTCATTGTAATCTGTAAAAAGAATTTTCATGTAAACATTTGCAGTATCAGTTGTACAATTTTTACATTTTTTTGTGTTTAAACATTTTTTTGTTTCATCTGTTCCTTATTTTTTAGTTGTAACCTAATAGATTGTGTATCTCTTGTATTAAAGAAAAAAATAAAATAGCTCATGTTCTTCAGTTCTCATATTTTTTCACAAACATACGCTTTCCACCCACAAATTCTTTTAGAGTGTGTTGCTATAGAGATGATTTGTTTGAGGGAAAGAATGAGGAGGAGTAGCAGCAGGTGGACATTTAAGGAACAAAATCCTCATTTTATGTCTTTGTTCCTGACAGAACCAGCTTTAGAGTTTGCCCCTCTGCTTTTGAAATCCCTATGGAAGAAAGGTGGATATTCTGAGTGTTTTACAGTGATGGTGTTTGCAGTTTACTAAGATTGATTTGCCAAAGGTCAGTGTACAGTATTCCTCATTCTTATGTAGGATTAGTGCTTGAAGTAATTGTAATCTTTGAAGCAACCTTTCTTCCATTTTAACTGGATTCCATTTTAGTGTTCTTTGCTTTCCTATCTTGGTTTCCTGATTGACCTTTTAACTAGTGACATTAAAATACTTTTTGCTGGAGGATGGGTATAGGTATCTAATTATTAACTCCTGCTCTTGCTGCCCCCAAGTTAATTTTTTCCCCTCCCCT
>NW_016804447.1:5894566-5908142 GCF_001698545.2 Rhinopithecus bieti | reverse complement strand
TTTCCCCTCCCCTCCCCTCCCCTTCCCTCCCCTCCCCTCTCTTCCCCTCTCCTCCCCTCTCCTCTCTCCTCTCTTCCTCTTTCGTTTCCTTTCCTTTCGGGACAGGGTCTCACCGTGTCACCCAGGCTGGAGTGCAGTGGTGCGATCTCGGCTCACTGCAGCCTCAACCCTCCTGGGCTCAAGCGATCCTCCCACCTCAGCCTCCTGAGTAGCTGTTACCATAGGCGCATGCTACCTTACCTGGCTAATTTTAGTATTTTTCATAGAGACAGGCTTTCACCATGTTGCCTAAACTGTTCTTGAACTCCTGAGCTCAAGCCATCTGCCTGCCTTGACCTTCTAAAGTGCTAGGATTATAGGTGTGAGCCACTGCGCCTGGCTTCAAATTAATTTTCAAGATTATTGACTACCTGCTGCTACTGTCTTAGTTAAGGCCCTCATTATTGCTTTCCTGGACCTTTGATCTCCTTTTTCTCTTTCTTCTATTGCTCCTCCTCAAATCTGTCCTCCACAAATAAACCACTTATTTTTCTGAAATGTAAATGTGAGTCTACCCTATAATGTCTTCTATCCATCTAAGTTTAAAGTCTTTCATTGGCTCTCCAAGACCATGGGATAAACTCCAGTCTTCTGCATGTGGCCTTCAAGGCCCTACCTTACCTCCCCAGGGTGTTCTCTCCCCTGCCCTCCACGCCTAATGTTCTTCTCCTTAATCTCCAAGACTTTGCACTTGATGTTTCTTCTTTGCATCCCTTTCTTAATTTTAGCTGTTTCTTTGTGAAGTTTCCCCTGGCAACTTCACTAGCAGAACTAGGGTTCTCTCCCTTGTCCATTCATATTACTGGTAACTATGTTATAATATTTTTATAATTTTTTGGAAATTCCTCTTTTTTTAAACTGGCACATTATTTACATATTTATGAGGTACATGTGTATTTGTTACATGCATAGAATGTGTAATGATCAAGTCAGGGTACTTGGGGTATTCATCACCTTGAGTGTTTACCATTTCTATATGTTGGGAATATTTCAAGTCCTCTCTTGTAGCTACTTTGAAATAGATGTGATTCAAATTAATTATTATTAACTGTATTCTGCTGTGCAACATTAGAACTTGTAATGTCTGTCTAACTGGATATCTGTATTCATTAACCAAACTTCCTTTATCCCACCTTCCCCCATACACATACTTCCTGGCCTTTGATATCATTTTATTCTCTACCTCCATGAGATCAACTTTTTTTTAAGCTCCCACATGAGTTAGAATATGTGGTATTTGTCTTTTTGTGCCTGGCTTATTTCACTTGTTGTAATGACCTCCAGCTTTATCCATATCGCTACAAATGACATGATTTCATTCTTTCTCATAGCTGAGTAGTATTTCACCATATATATATACTACATTTAAAAAAATCAGTTCAGGCCAGGTGCGGTGGCTCATGCCTATAATCCCAACACTTTGGGAGGCCAAGGTGGGCGGATCACGAGGCCAGGACATTGAGATTGTCCTGGCTAACACGGTGAAACCTTGTCTTTACTAAAAATACAAAAAGAAAAAAATTAGCCCAGCATCGTGGCGGGCGCCTGTAGTCCCGGCTGCTTGGGAGGCTGAGGCAAGAGAATGGTGTGAATTCGGGAGGCAGAGCTTGCAGTGAACCGAGATCGCGCCACTGCACTCCAGCACTCCAGCCTGGGCGACAGAGTGAGACTCCATATCAAAAAAAAAAAATTCAATTCATCCGTTAATGTACACTTAAGTTGATTCTGTATCTTTGCTGTTGTGAATAGTGCTGCAATAACCACCTGAGTCCAGGTATCTCTTTGACATGCTGATATCTCTTCCTTTGAATAAATACCCCATTGTGGGATTACTAGATTGTATGCTAGTTCTATTTTTAGTTTTTTGAGAAATCTTCATGCTGTTTTTCATAGTAGCTGTACTAATTTACATTCCTACCAGCAGCGTAGAAGTGTTCCCTTTTTCTCCACATCCTTGCCAGCATCTGTTGTTATTACTTTTTTTATAATAGCCATTCTAATTGGGATAAGATGATATGTTACTGTGGTTTTAATTTGCATTTCCCTGGTAATTAGTGATGTTGAGCATTTTTTTTGTGTACCCATTGGTCGTTTGTATGTCTTCTTTTGAGAAATGTTTATTTGTGGCCTTTGCCCACTTTTTAATGAGACTTTTTTGTTTTGTTTTGTTTTGTTTTTTTTCTGTTAAGTTTTGACTTCCTTGTGTATTCTAGGTATTAGTCCCTTGTCAGATGAATGGTTTGCAAATATTTTCTCCCATTCAATGGGTTTTTTTCTTCACTCTGTTGGTTGTTTCCTTTGCTGTGTTGAAGCTTTTTAGTTTAATATAGTCCCACTTGTCTATTTTTGTTCTTGTTTTCTGTGCTTTTGAAGTGTTAGCCATAATATCTTTGCTGAGACCAATGTCCTGAAGTGTTTTCCCTATGTTTTCTTCTAGTAATTTTATAGTCTTTGGTCTTATGTTTGCGTCTTTGATCCATCTTGAGTTGATTTTTGTACGTGTGAGAGGTAGGGATTCAATTTAATTTTTCTGCATATGGATGTTCAATTTTCCCAGCACCATTTATTGAAGGGGACATTCTTTTCCAAATGTATGTTCTTGGTGCCATTGTCAAAACTAGTTGGCTATTCATGGATTTCTTTTTGGGTGTAATAATATTTCCTTTGTATATCTAGGTGCTCTTGTGTTGGGTGCATATATGTTTAGAATTGTTATCCTCTTGCTGAATTGATCCTTTTACTATTACATCATGACTTTTGTCTCTTTTTACTGTTTTTGACTTAAAGCCTATTGTAACAGATATATGTATAGCTACTCCTGCTTCTGCTCCCTTTTGGTTTCTGTTTGCATAGAATGTCTTTTCCCATCCCTTTACTTTCAGTCTATGTGTTTTTATAGGTGAGATGAATTTCTTTTAAGTGGTATATAGTTGGGTCCTGTTTTGTTTTATTTTAATTTTAAAGATCTATTCAGCTAGTCTGTTTCTTTTCAGTGGAATGACGTTTAATCCATTTACATTCAAGGTTGTTATGGATATGTAGGGGCTTGTTTCTGTCATTTTATTAATTGATTTCTAGTTGTCCTTTGTTCTTATTTATTATTATTGTTTGATGGCGTTCTGTAGTGGTAACATTTGAGTCTTTTCCTTGCTTGTGTGTTTGCCCTACTAGTGGATTTTATATTTTTGTATATTTTCCAGGTGTAAGACTCCCTTAAGCATTTCTCATACGGCTGATCTAGTGGTGATGAATTCCCTCAGCTTTTGCTTGACTGAGAAAGATTTTATTTCTCCTTCATTTATGATAACTTTTCTGGGTATAGTATCCTTGGCTGAGAGTTTTGGGTTTTTTCCCCAGCACTTTGAGTATGTCGTCCCATTGTCTCCTGGCCTGTAAGGTTTTTGTTGAGAAATCTGCCATTAGTCTCATGGGGATTCCTTGATAAGTAACTGGACACTTTCTTTTGCTGTTTTTAGAATTCTGTTTTTGTCTTTGATTTTTTGACAGTTTGACTATAACGTGCTTTGTGGAAGACCTTTCTGCATTGTATTTGTTTGGGGATCTTTGAGCCTCTTGTGTCTGGATGTTTAAATCCCCTGCTAGACTTGGGAAGTTTTTATCTGTTATTTTATTAAGCAGGTTTTCTATGCATTTTATTTTCTCTTTGCCTTCTGAAACTCTGAAAATGAGAGTATTTAGTTGCCTTATGCTGCCCATGTGTCACAAAGGCTTTACTCATTGTTTTTTATTCTTCTTTATCTTTTGTCTGATTGAGTTATTTGAAAGACCTATCTTCAGGTTTTGAGGTTCTTTCTTCTGCTTGATCTAGTCTGTTGTTGAAGTTGTCAAGTGTATTTTGTATTTCACTCAGTGAATTCTTCAGATCCAGAATTTGATTCTTTTTTTTTTGAATGATACCTATCTTTTTCATAAATTTCTCATTCATATTCTACGAATTGTTTTTCTGATTTCTTTATGTTATTTTCGGTATTCTCTTGTATCTCACTGAGCTTTTTTAAAATCAATATTTTAAATTCTTTTTCCAGAATTCTGTGAATTTCTTTTTGATTGGGATTTGTTGCTGGAGAAGTACTGTGTTCCTTTGGAGGTAGGATATTTTCTTACTGTGATGTTAGTAGCTGGGTGGGTGAGCCCAATCTCAGGTTCCTGGGAAGAGTTCTTAGTTCCCAGTGGTGGCTGAGTTGTGTGATCTCCAGGCCTCTGGATCGTGTGCTGTGGCATGGAGGGTGGGCAAGGCTAGGTAGGCTTGTCTTTAGACTCCCCAGTGGTGCCTGTAGGTGCTGGCTGTGTTAGGAAGGGGTGGGGTGATCCTTAGGCCCTCAGCGCAATGTTCATGTTGTGGGAGGCAGTGCCTGTGCTGCAGCCCTACTTCTGGGGAGGGTAGAGTTGCTTTCAGTGATACCAGCTATGTGCAGGCAAGTATTAGAAACATGCATTTCACTTGCATTTTAGCCCTGGTGGTGGCAGACCCTACTTGGCTTGTGTTTCAGCCCTGGCATTGCAGCCTGTGTTTCACTCACATTTTAGTCCTGGTGGTGGCAGCTCATGCTTGGCTTGTGCTTTAGCCTCGGCAGTGGAAGCTCATGCTTTGCTTATTCCTTAGCCCTGTTAGCACCAGCTGTGGGTGAGGGACTCTGGGCACGTGAAAATAAGTGGTGGCTCCACTGCTGGAAGCAGTGGGTGGGATTGGAGCCAGAGGCGTGCACTTTGACCCCAGCATCAGGAACCAGGCATGGTGGTTGCTGTGGGCTGGGTATGTCAGCGGGACTCGAGGGATGTGAAGAGACAGGTGCTGTTAAGCCCAAGCGCAAGGTGCAGTCTGTTGGGACTGGGTTCTCAAAACGGTGTCTTACTATAGCTGCTTGGGACCGGGATGGGGAGTGGGGAGGTTAGTGTGCCCCAGCCTGTGCTCCCTCTCTGGAACAGTGCTGTTGTGCAGTCTTCATGCAGCTCCCTATGTTAGTTTCAGGGCCTGTGAGGGTCCAGGGCCTCTACTGTGGCTAGGATTGCAGGTGTCCATGGTGGGAATGTGGACCCCTGGGCATCTCTCATTTACCCTTTCCCCAGACTGGGGAGTCTCTCCAGGCTCTTAGCTGATCTCAGATAAGCAGGCTGCCTCGTTTCTCTCTCCTTTCTTGATTTAGGTGTTTCCTGTCACCTCTTTGTTGAATTCCTTAATGTTTTACAATTTAAAAACTTTCTGAATTTATGACTTTGAATAGGTAATATATGCACATGGTAAAAAAATTTTAAGTCCAAAAAGTTTAAATCGTCCATTTTCTCTCATCCTTATTCAGTCAGCAATTGTTGGTTAACGAGTATATTCTGCTGACCATTGTAAACTCCTTGAGGACAAGGGTTTTCTTTTATTTATTTATGTATTCCTGTATCCAACAAAATGTCTAGCATATTAAAAGTACTTAGAAAATATCCATGGAGTATTCTGAATGTAGGCAGGCTCTTCTTTCCTGATGAGAAGTGTGCTTGACTTGATGGTCTGTTTATTTTTTTATATCTCTCAAAACCCTTTTACTATAAGTAGACCAATCAGTAAATATGGTATAGCAGTCACTTAATCATATTGGTTGTTTAATCAGTTTTTAGAAGTATATGGTTTTAACATTAACCTGCGTGTCTGTCTTGAGGATGGCTTTTACTTATCTCCTTTTCTGGCTGTGAAAATTTTATACTTGCTTTGTGACAGATTTGAAATAATAAAGAGAATGTGTCAGCTGCAGTAAAAATATCAGTTAAATTCAGTTTTAAGTATCAATTTCTCTTTAACTTTTCAGACCAAGGCATAAATCTCATGGAAATAAAATTAAATCAGGATTTATTTAAAAAACAATTTTCAGGATATGTTGTTGCATCCGTAGACAATCTTTATTGTGTATTAGCAGCCATATTATGGGTAGCCTTTTCTATTTCAGAAGAAAGGTGGGACTGTGAGCAAAGAAGAATATACAACTGAGACAGAGGTGCTGAGTGCTCATAAATCTTCTGAAAGTCCTCATGTTATTGTAACAGACCTTACATTAAGAAATGTTAAAATGAATTCGGACAAGAATTATCTTTGCCTTTCAGATCACAACTTTCAGAGACTTTGGTAATTTACACTAAGCATTTGAGGTTGACTCATTACTATGTCCTGCTTTCTAGAATTCTTTTGTGTGAATTAAGCTGTGCAGAGGCAGACAGTACAATCGTAAAAATAGAATAACATTTTAATTTAGAGTGCTTGGTGGTTGATTGCTAACCACTCGAATACATATCTTCTTCCTTTTCTCTTTCCTTGCTCTCCCTTGTTTCTTTCTAAATCACAATTACAGAGCCTGGCACCTTACCAGGGCTTTGAAGGGTCTGCTCCCAGCTGCACTTCAGGTTCTGGCAGGTTGTCAAGTTGTGACATTTTTTTTGTACGCAAGACATCCTGGATGGCTATCCAAAGGCTGTTTGGGTGACTAGTGTAGGATTATCTCTGGATTTTGAAGAAATTCATTTCGAATGTTTTGTTTGTAAGTAAAGTAAATGCCTGGTGTAGGTCCTCCCTAGACTTTTAATGTTGTTTTTAAAAAACATCATTCACTTTGAGGGCATGTAGTATTTACAGCATTGTTTTGAAATGTTCAAAGGCATAGCATGTGCTTTTAATGGAATGTGTTTTGGAAGCTTTCCATGAGCATCAGCAGCTGTGCTTTTTGAATATTTTGAATTACCATACTTTGGGGCAGACATTGTACTACTCACTGCTTAAAAAATACAGTGTCTATGCAAAATAAAATGTCATATGGAAGTCTGTAAAGCTGGGACCAGTCAAAAGAAGTGGTAGGAAGGAGACATGGATGTGATTATGTATTTGTAATGGTTGCAAAGAGAAGATGAAGAATTTGGAAAAAGGTTGTACTAGTTTTTTAAAAATTGCCTTTCACTGAGACTAGCCCAGCAAATGCTCACTGATTAACGGCTGATCGAGATAATGTTTAACTTTTTTTTCCCTTATTTCTGTTTGAACTTTGTACTTTAAAAAATTTTCAATATGAATTTTTGTATTTAGTAAACTCTGCACAGTAGGAGACGTTTTATTGGGTATTTCAGGCATCTAATGCATGTGTAAGTGTCTTGCAAGTAATTGATAGCTGTGTGTTGACTGATCGAAATCAGAGAAGTCTAACCATGGTAGGAATTTAAAATTGTGTTAGAAATTTTGAGTTTGATAAATTTTATTGTAAGTAAATATTAATACAAGAGAAAGCCATTGTATTAGTTACTTCTGGCTGCTGTTACAAATTACCATATAATAGGTATCTCAAAACAACAACAAAATTATTCTTTCAAAGTTTTAGAGATTAGAAGTCAGAAATCAAGTTGTTGGCCAAGCCACGTTCCCTCTGAAGTCTCTGGGGCAGAATCCTTTCGTTGCCTTTTCCAGCTTTTTGTGGCTTTAGGTTTTGCTTGGCTTATGGCTGTATCTTTCCAGTCTCTGTCTCCGTGGTCACATTGCCTCTTCTGTCTCAAAACTCCCTCTCCTTCTCTCTTAGAAGGTTACATGTGATTGTTTTGGGCCCACTTATATAATCCAGCATAAGCCCCTCCTCTTAAGATCCATAATTTAATCACCCCCACCCCTTTTTTAAAACTATGTAAGGTAATATTCATAGCATCCAAAGATTAGGAAATGACATATTTTGAGGGGCTAGCATTCAGCCCACTATTGTTTGGAAGACTGTTTCTGAATTTGGGAAGAAAAGTGAATTGAGCACATTATTTGTTCATTTGTTATTTTTGAGCTCTTAATATGCGCCTGTGGTTGTTTAGGTGCTGGGGTTATGAACATGAGTAAGACATGTTTCTTGTCATGGACAAAGTTACATTCCATGTGTTATGTATATTAAAATGCAAGAGAAAACACAGAATAATGAACTATATATGTTTGGTAGGGTCTTTACTTCATGGTGGAAGTAATGCATTCCTGAGCTGCGTTTTGAAGGCTGAATAGGAATTCACTAGATCAGAGTACAAAGAGATGGAAAAAGCCTTCTGAGCAAGGAAATTAGCATTTACAAAGCCATGGAGGTAGAAAACAGCAGTATGTGCTCAGGAAGCTAATGGTAATTAGTGCAATGAGACAAATTTTAGATTTGTTTTGTTTTCTTTTTTTTTTTTTGAGATGGAGTCTTGCTCTGTTGCCCAGGCTGGAGTGCAGTGGTGTGATCTTGTTTCACTGCAAGCGCCACCTCCCGGGTTCACGCCATTATCCTGCCTGAGCCTCCTGAGTAGCTGGGGCTACAGGCGCCTGCCACCGCGCCTGGCTAATTTTTTTTTTTTTTGTATTTTTAGTAGAGACAGGGTTTCACCATGTTAGCCAGGATGGTCTCAATATCCTGACCTCGTGATCCACCTGCCTCGGCCTCCCAAAGTGCTGGGATTACAGGTGTGAGCCACCGCACTGGCCTGTTTTCATTTTTAATATACACATTAGCTATTAAAATCTCCCATTTTGCTGGCTACAAAGTAAATATTCTTTGCTGTGATGGTTCTTAAAGCAAAAATCTTTTCAAAGATTAAGAAGATCTATGAACAGCCTTTAAGTACATGAAAAAGTGCTTCAGGAAAATATAAATTAAAATCACAAGGAGATACCACTTTATGCCTCCTAGAATGGCTACAATTAAAAGGACTCATGACACCACGTTATTAACCCCCACAACATGTGGATTTGGTTGCTTGGCGGGTATCATCAACTCGGTGCTCACAACCAAGGAGGATTTAGCATGAGGAGTTTATTACTTGCAACAAGTAAGGAGAACATGGGGATAGTTCCCAAAGCAGGGGCCCAAGTCAGGTTTTATAAGTGTAGGATAACAAGGTGTGATCTGATTGGATCTTGCAGTGAGGTGGTGTGGAGGCATGATCTGGCAGGATCCCACCATGGGATGATGCCAGAGCTTGATCTGATTGGATCCTGGATCCTGCCATGCAGTGTCTGCTTCTTAATTCAGTCCCCATTCCTTGGTCTAAGCACTTAGGTTCCTCCTGAGATTGCAGTCTTGGCTCATCTTGGCATGCTCAGGTTATGTGAGCTGAGGGTCCATGGCAACTGAAAAATAACTCACAATTTGTTACATAAAAGTTGAACCAGATTGGTCTGGTGCAGCTGCAAGGTATTGGGAAAAATGTGGAGCAAACAGAATTCTCAATATGTTGGCCGGACATGGTGCCTCACACCTGTAATCCCAGCACTTTGGGAGGCTGAGATGGGCGGGTCACTTGATGTCGGGAATTCAAGACCAGCCTGACCAACATGGAGAAACCCCATCTCTACTGAAAATACAAAATCAGCCAGGTGTGCTGGTACATGCCTGTAATCCCAGCTGCTTGGGAGGCGGAGGCAGGAGAATCACTTGAACCCAGGAGACGGAGGCTGTGGTGAGCTGAGATCACACCATTGCACTCCAGCCTCAGCAACAAAAGCGAAACTCCATCTCAGAAAACTAAACTAAACAAAACAAAATTCTCATATGTTTTTGGTTGGAATAGAAAATGGTACAACCACGTTGGAAAAAGATTTGGCAATTTCTTACACAAAGTTAAATATAAACCTGCTCCATGACCCAGCAATTCCATTCTTAAATGTTTATCACCACCCACCCCCAATCTGAAAATGTGTCCACAGAAAGTCTTGTACAAGAATATTCATAGCAGCTGTATTTGTTGTAAGCAGAAACAACCAAATGCGCATCAGCAGGAGAATGGATAAACAATATGTGGTATGTTTAAATGATGAAATGCTACTCAGCCTTATAAAGGAACAAAGTACTGAGATACACAAAAACATAGGTGAATCTCACAGCCACTTGGGTGAAACAAGGCAAATACATGAGAGTACATACCGTATGATTTCACTTTAATATGTCCTGGATCAGGTGGAACTGTGGTGAGAATAACCACAAAAGTGGTTGCCTCTTGTGGGTGGGGTGATTGGGAAGGCATATGAAGGAACTTTCTGGAGTGATGGGACTGTTTTATATCTTGATGAAATTGAGACTTTCTTGAGTTCTTTTGTGAACTCATGAAATTGTGTATATTCATGTGCTACATATAACCACATACACAACAGTGGTACCATAAGATTATAAGGGAGCTAAAAAATTTCTATTGCCCAGTGATTTGTGTTACAATTGCTGTTGGAAATGGGTATTAAGTGTTGTGGAAATCAAAACTAAGACAAAGGATCTCTCAGCTAATTTACTTTCTGCGGAAAGGGTGCTGCTTGCTAGCAGTCGTGCCACGAGAGCACACACCAACAAAGGAGACGGGGTCATTTATAATCTAACGCGTCCACCCTATGGCTGTGTCCAGTTTCCATTGGCTGGAACGGGACCTCACATTCTGTACTTGTCCCGATTGGCTAGCAACTTAGAACTTCCCAAAAGAGGCAAAGGTAGAGAACACAGGAAAGGAGGAAGTAACTTGTGGAATGCTGAGAAAGGCCAAAACACCTCCAATTAAGGAAGAGGAACAGGCTACGAACTAATGCTTGCTTGGGCCTGTATAGGCATGCCAGGGCAAATATCTAGGCTAAAAGGTGAGGGCTAAGAATACAGAATATATTGCTTTCTTTATTACGACTATTAGATATTTAAGAATATTTGAATAAGTTTTGCTTCTAAGAGAGGCTACTATTTATTCTCAATTAGACTGGAAGGAAAGTCCTTTTGAAGAGGAACCTCTACTTCGTTTTCTACAGTTGCCTCCAATATTTAGTAGAGTAACATGTTGTACAGGTTTGTAACCTACAAGCAATAGGCTATACCATATAGCTTAGGTGTATAATAGGCCATATCATCTAGGTTTGTGTGAGTACCGTACATTCTTTGATGTTCACACAACAGTGAAATCACTTAACAATGAGTTTATCAGAGCATATCCTTGTTAAGTGATGCATGGAGATAATATTTGTGCATTTCATTATATGTAAATTTTACTTAAAGGACTGTAAACAAGCACATAGATAAAAGAGAACTAGTAGAAGAAATTTAAAAAAAATGAATATTACATATCCATGTGGTAGCCTCACAACCATGAGGAGAATTAAGCCAACAGGATTTGTTGGAAGAACAATGAAAAGGACTACAGTCCTTGACATGATGCTGATCCCAATTTTTGAGTCACTCTCCCTTCTAAGTCCCTTTTTAAAAATTGTGAATTATAAGGTTGGTTGCAGTGGCTCATTCCTGTAATCCCAGCATTTTAGCAGGCCAAGGTTGGAGGATGGCTTGAGTGTGGGAGTTCAAGCCCAGCCTGGGCAACAAAGCAGGACCTTGTCTCTACAAAATAAAATAAAAATTAAAATAAATAAAAAAAATTGTAAAAAGCCAGGCTTAATGGCATGTACCTGTAGTCCCGGCTACTTGGGAGACTGAGGTGACTTGAGCCTGGTAGACTGACAGTGCAGTAAGCTGTGATTGTGCCATCGCACTCCAGTGTGGATTACAGAATGTCTCAAAAAAAATTATAAATTATAATATACATATAGAAAAGTACACAACAACGTACAGCTGAGTGATTTACAAAGCGAGTTACAAAGCAAACCTCCATGTATCCACAAAAATCAAGAAGTAGAACATTACTAGCCTCATCAAGTAATATTTTCCTGACTTTAATGATAATTAATTCCTTTCTTTATACATGCTTATACCTAAGCATGTATCCCCTATATACTATAGTGCTTGTTTTTAATTTTTAAACTTTATGTATTTGTAATAAGTTATATATTTGTAATAATTTAGTGTATATTCTTTTGTGTTTGGCTTCTTCTGGACAGTATGTCTGTAATATCCACCCTATGTATAGAGTATCTGTAGCAGGGATGTCCAGTCTTTCGGCTTCCCTGGGCCACACTGGAAGAAGAATTATCTTGGACCACACATAAAATACACTAACAGTAATGAAAGCTGATGAACAACAACAACAAAAAAAAATGCAAAAAAATCTCTCATAAGGTTTTAAGAAAGTTTATGAATTTGTGTCGGGCTGCATTCAAAGCCATCATAGGCTGTATGTGGCCCATGGGCTACAGGTTGGACAAGCTTGATCTATAGCTTATTTTTATTGCAGTATAGTACTAGTTCCATTATACCACTATTTGTTTCTTCAACTATTAATGGTCATTGGATTTGTTTCTAGGTTTCAATTGTTAGGAATAATACTGCTATGAACAGTACCATATAAATCTTTTTTGTACCTGTATTTACCACATTTCAAGTGGATATATGCCAAGGAGAGGAACTACTGAGTCATAGTGTATGTATTTTTTTAACCTTAGTAGATAATGCTAGTTTTTTTCCAAAGTGAATATGCCAGTTTACACTGCAACTTTGCATCCTCTCCTCTCCAGACTTATCCGTCAGTCTTTTTGGTTTTCTCATTGAGATTTAAATATAAATGATTTTTACAAATTAGTAATTAAAAAGACAATTCAACAGAAAAAATTGGGCAAAAGATGCAAATGGATATTTTATAAAAGAAGATATCTAAATGGCCAGTAAACAAAGAAAGGTGCTTGGTCTCATTATTTATGTGGGAATCACGTTTTAGAGTTTAGACGTACTATTTTTCCTGCCTTGAGTTACTGAATATTTTTTGCTATGTTGTGGCGACTTTGTGCTTCTGCTTTTCACATTTCAGTCCAAATGGAATTAATTTTAGTGTGTAATATAAAGAAAGGCCCAAGTTTGTTTTTTTCTACAAGGTGATCTAGTTGTCCCAGTGGCGTTTATGGAAGACTCTTCTTCCAGTTCAGCAAAACCACCTTTGTTCTAAATTATCTTATATGGGTGGGTCAGTTTATGGGCTGTATCCTGTTTTATTGGTCTCTTTGTCTATAATTAAGCCAACGGCATACCATACCATCTTAATTACTGTATATTTATACTAAGTATTGATATATAGTAAAGTCTTCCCATTTTTTTTCTTTAAAATCATTTCCACTGTTGTTGGTAGGCCAACAACAGTGGAAATCTTTTGTATTTCCACATAAATTTTTGAATCAGCATGTTAAGTTTCTCACACATAGAGACACACTCATTTGGATATTGATATTGCATCATCTGTGGATTGGGGAGAATTTGTCTCTTTAGAATGTTTTCTAATCCATACACCTGATCCATATCTCTATTAGGTCTTTTTTAGTTTCAGTAGCTAGCCACAGTTTTCCTATAGTAAATAGTTTGCACCTAGGCTTTTGGTATTTTTTTATGGTATTAAGAATGTCTTTAAAATACTTTGTTAAAGAATATCACTATTGAAAAAATAAAATATTTTGTTGCTGGCATATAGAATGCAATTAATTTTGTATATTACTCTATCTACCAATCTTGCTAACTTGCTTTTCTATTTATTTTCTGTAATTTTTTTTTTAGATTTTCTACATACACAATCAGAACATCTGTATATAAAGAATTTTTTTTTTTTTTTTTTTTTTTTTTTTTTTTTTTTTTTTTTTTTTTTTTTTTTT
>NW_016804447.1:5868457-5894172 GCF_001698545.2 Rhinopithecus bieti | reverse complement strand
TTTTTTTTTTTTTTTTTTTTTTTTTTTTAGTTTTTATACCTTCTATTCCTTTGTTTTGTTCCAGTTCTTCAATACAATGTTGAATAAAAGTGGCAATAGTGGACTTTCTTATTTTGATCACATTCTCAGAAAAGATGTTTTAAGATTTTAAAATCAGGTATGGTGTTTTAACATACTCTTTTTATATACACCTTTCATAAGACTGATGCACTTTGAAGTTTCTAGTTTGCTAGGTTTATTTTTCTCTTTTTTTATTGAGGTGAAATTAATGTAGCATAACATTAACTATTTTAAAGTACATAATTTAGTGGCATTTATTACATTCACAACATTGTGTAACAACCACCACTGTCTAGTTCCAAAACATTTTACCACATCAAAGAAAACCTTGTACCCGTAAAGCAGTCAGTTCCCATTTCCCCATTCCCTTAGCCCCTGGCAATCATTGGTCTACCTTCTATGTATTTGTCTATTCTGGATATTTCATATAAATGGAATCATACTCCAAGAACAGGAATGGTAGGTATTTTATTTTAGTTCTGACAGTCCCTGAGCTGCTTGTTTATTTTGTGTGTCTATTTTCTGTCTGTTGTTCAGGCTGAGTAATTTCTGTAGTTCTGTCTTCCCAGTGCATTAATTCTTTTCCTTTCTATTTCTGTTGATGAGCTCATCTAATATTTTTATTTTGGTCATTTAATTTTTTTTTTTTTTAAAGACAGAGTCTCAGTCTGTCACCCAGGCTGGAGTGCAGTGGCACAATCTTGGCTCACTGCAGCCTCTGCGTCCCAGATTCAAGCAGTTCTCCTGCCTCAGCCTCCTGAGTAGCTGGACTACAGGCGCATGCGACACTGCCTGGCTATTTTTGTATTTTTAGTAGAGATGGGGTTTCACTATGTTGGCCAGGCTGATCTTGAACTCCTGGCCTCAAGTGACCCACCTGCCTCAGCCTCCCAAAGTGCTGGAATTACAGGCTTGAGCCACCAGGCTTAGCCTGTATTTTTCAGTTTTAAAATTTCCACTTGGTTGTTCTTTTTACCTCCTTTTCTGAGGCTTGTATTTCTTTGCTGTGACCCTCTTTTCATTTATTTCAAGCTTGTTTGTCATTGTTTGTTTAAGCATTTTTATCATCAGTGCTTTAAAGTCTTTGTCAGATAACCATAACATCTCTGTCATCATAGTGTTGGCTTGTTACCTTTTTTCATTCAGTTTGAAATCTTCATTCTTGATATGATCAATGGATTTCTTTTCTTATATTTATGTATGTATGTATGTATTTATTTTTGAGATGGAGTCTCCGTCTGTCACCCAGGCGGGAGTGCTGTAGTGTGATCACAGCTCACTGCAACCTCTGCCTCCTGGGTTCAAGCGTTTCTCCTGCCTCAGCCTCCTGAGTAGTTGAGATTATAGGCATGCAGCACCACACCCAGGTAATTTTTGTATTTTTAGTAGAGATGGGGTTTCGCCATGTTGGCCAGGCTGGTCTCGAACTCAGGTGATCCACCTGCCTCAGCCTCCCAAAGTGCTTGAATTACAGGCGCAAGCCACCGTGCCTGGCTGACCAGTGGTTCTCTATCGAAACTTGGACATTTGGGATATTATAATACCGTGGATTCTATCTAAACCTTTTGTTTTAGCTGGCTTTTTCTGACACTTTTCTGGTAGAGGAAAGAGGGCATACTACCTTGTTTTTGCCAGGTGGGGTGGAAGTACAAGATTTTTTTTTGTTTGTGTGTGTGTGTGTGTTTTTTTTTAAGAGGTGGGAGTCTTGCTTTGTTGCCTAGGCTAGAGTGTGGTGGCATAATCATAGCTCACTGCAGCCTTGAACTGGGCTTAAGCAATCCTCTTACCTTAGCTTCCCAAGTACCTGGGCATATATATAGGCACATGCCACCATGCCCAGCTAATGACTTTTTTTTTTTTTTTTTTTTTTTTTTTTGAGACAGGGTCTCACTGTTTCCCAGGCTGGTCTCAAACTCCTGGTCTCAAGCAATCCTTCCACTTCACCTTCTGAGTGGCTGGGATTTACAGTCACAAGCCATAGTGCCTAGCAAGTCGAGGTTTCTAAATTGGCCTCTGTTGACACTTTAGTTTTTTTGGGAGGGGGCTTGCGGGAGGGGTCTTTGTTATTGCCAGGTAGCTGTAGTTCTGGCTCTCCATGTGATCTTCACTGATACCCTGGAGAGGGTAGCCTCATTACTGTTGGTGGTTGTGCCTGTCCTAACTAGGTCTTCAGTGCCAGCACTTCAGTGGGGTGAGGGAGGTCCTCTTTGTTACTGTTGGTGGAGGTGAAAGTTTAGGTTTTCCGTGTGGTCTCCTCTGACATTGCGGGATCATTGAGCTTTATTATGTTTTTAGGAAGCAATGGAAGTTTCTGTTTTCTAGTCAGCCTTCTTGTGCACCATCTTGGCCCAGTACTAGGGTATTTTATTACAGCCTAGCTTGGCTTCCACCTGATCTTTGCTTGTGTGGATGGAGGTGGAACTGCAGTTTTGTGTGTGTCTGTGTGGTGTTTGGATAGAGTGCATTGTAATTGTCTACATATTATCTTGCTAGGCTTTCTCATTTTTGTTCCTTTGGCTAGAGAGTAGGCTTTTTTTGTTCAAGACTTATTTGTCTGAATTAATTGGTGTTTCCTGGTTGCCAGTTTCTTCAGCTCTGTGTCCGAGATATATGAAAAAGAAAGCTCAGGGAACTAAACTCACCACTGTATTTGTCCTTGCATTCTCAGGTCCTTAGGTGGTCAGCCTTCTAGTCTCCGTTATTCGGTCTTAAGTTTGTCATATACCTAAATCTAGCACTCTTAGTTTTATTAATGAGTTTAAAAGGAAAATGTATATCTGCTCCATCTTCCTCAAAGTAGAAACCTTTATTCCATAAATTTTGAAATGGGGTATCAATTTTCATTTAGTACTACATATTTTCTAATTTCTATTTCAACCTTTTCTTTGATTCATAAGTTATTTAGAAATGTGTGTCTTACTTTGTAAACACATGTGGCTTTTCTGGTTATTTTTTGTATTGAGTTTTAGTTTAATAACATTGTGGTCAGAGAAGGTATCTTGTATGATCTTGGTCTTTTAAAATGTTTGAAATTTTTAAAAAATACCTGGTATGTGGTCAATATTTATAAATGTTATGTGTATACTTGTGAGTTGTGTGTATTCTATAGTTATGGGGTATAGTCTTCCATATGTGAATTAGGTCAGCATGGTTAATTGTGTTGTTTAAATTATCTGTGTTCTTATTGATTATTTTTTAAAATCATCTTGTCCCATTAGTTACCAAGAATAGTGGTGAAATTCTCCTCTTACCATTGTGAATTTGTCTATTTCTCCTTAGAGTTTTGACAACTTCTGCCGTACATATTTAGTGGCCATTGTAAGTGCATATAAATTTAAAATCGTCACATCTTTCTGGTGTATTTAACCTTTATCATTATTAATTTCTCTCTCCATTTTAAATAGTGGGGTTTTTTGCCTTAAAATCTACTTTTATATTTTTAAATAGTGGTTTTTTTTGGTCTTAAAATGTACTTTTATTATTTTTTCATAGAGAACAATCAGTACTCTAAGAAAATCTTGTTTTAAAAGAGAAGATCAAATTTTAGTTTTGTATCAGTGTACTTTTGATATGAGGAGTCAATTTTAAGACAAACCTATAAACAGTTTACTTTTCATCTTAGCCAATTTGTTCACAAATAAAATTTCTTTCATAAGATTCATCTCTCACCAACCTTTCATAATTTGCCCAGACCTTCTACAACTTGCTCAATCCTTTAGTTTTGTCTTATATTTCTCTTTTTTATATTGAAACAATCATTTTACCTTAGGACAAAATTTACTTCCCTTTTTTTCTATCATTTCAACCACATAATATTTTTTTATACAAAAAATTACTGTCATTCTCTTTTCTTACCAAAATACATTGTCATAGTTTTTTTGTATCTGGTTTTCACTTGTTCCTTTCTGCCTTGTTTTATGTTTTCCAAATTCATATTTTGAAATAATCTTTCAATAACCTCTGAATTAGACCAACTACTTTTAAATAAAAACATTNGCTCAATCCTTTAGTTTTGTCTTATATTTCTCTTTTTTATATTGAAACAATCATTTTACCTTAGGACAAAAATTTACTTCCCTTTTTTTCTATCATTTCAACCACATAATATTTTTTTATACAAAAAATTACTGTCATTCTCTTTTCTTACCAAAAATACATTGTCATAGTTTTTTTGTATCTGGTTTTCACTTGTTCCTTTCTGCCTTGTTTTTATGTTTTCCAAATTCATATTTTGAAATAATCTTTCAATAACCTCTGAATTAGACCAACTACTTTTTAAATAAAAACATTTTTATGTCTTTTAAAACAATTTTTCACCAAAAACAAATTTTGTTTTTTTCTTGTACACTTTGCATGCAGAATTCTATGTATTAACTAGAATTTTAACTCTTAGTAATCTTAATTTTTAGTTAAATCTTAGTAATCTTAATTTTCAGTGAAAACCTAGGATGTAAGCAATTTTGAGCTGTCACATATCAACATTTTATAAACACACATTTTATAATCTTTAAAAATGTATTTTTTCCATGGAATAATTTTTAATGTGGAGCCAAACGTATTTATTAATCCCCAAATATTTTTTCTTCCTATAAAGCTTTAAGAAGCCAAGAGTTAAACCTAACCTTACATTTAGCAATTAGTGTTTCCTTATTTTAACTTATTTGGATTGCTACTACAATAAAGCAAGTCACATGAATTTTCTGGTTTCTCAGTGCATAGAAAAGTTATGGTACACTATACTGTAGTCTGTTAAGTTTACAATGTAATTATGTCTTAAAAATGTAGATACCTTAATTAGAAAGTACTTTGTTGTTAAAAAATACTATTGATCACCTGAGCCTTCAGTAAGTCATCATCTATTAGCAGATGGAGGGTCTGGCCTTTCTGCTGATGGCTGCTAACTATTTAGAGTAGTGGTTGCTGAAGGTTGGGATGGCTGTAGCAATTTCCTAATATGAGACAACAATGAAGTTTGCCACAACAGTTGATTCTTCTTTTCACGAAAGATTTCGTTGGAGCATGAGATTCTATTTGATAGCATTTTACCCACAGTGGAGTAAAAATTGAATGCCAGTTTTATGATGCAATTCATTAATCCTTGGCAAATGTATACTTTTGGCAGGATAATTTTGTGGTAGCTGCTACAGATAGCACATTCTGTATTTACAAAAATTGAATCTCAGTGCACATTAACCTAAGACTAAGGAGTATAATGTTCTTGAGGGACTTTTCCCCTTCTGTTAAAATATAATTTCAGAGTAAACCAAAACAACTGCAATTATAGTTTAAAGGTTGTCTTAAGTAATACGTAGATATCACACTAATTTATCAGAGATGGTATAATTCAAGCAAGGCTGAATAATTTAATGGTTGATTTGCATAGGACAAAGATTTTTTTTGTTATAAGAAGTGATTTGTTAATAACCCATGACTAAGGAAGATTCTATCAGGAAAAAAATATGTATGTATATGTGTATGTGTGTATGTGTGTATATATGTGTATATGTATATATGTATTATGGGACTAGAGAAAGGAGACAACTATTTTAATTAAAATTTTTGTTCTTAGTTATAAGAACACTTTGAAACATCATGTTTTACTTCTAGATGAAATAAACAGTAATGTTCATAATACTGAGTCAGTGCTTTTGGAGATAGGTGAGATTTAGTTTTCTGTTCTTAACAGTATATAACACATAGGAGTTGATCAATATTTATGTGTTGACTAATTTCTCATCTGAATCTGCAGTCTGGGTGCAGCTTGCGTTGTGTCAAATAAAAGACTCTTCAAAGCATTAATCATAGACATAGTTACTTGCTGGAAGTCACCTTTTGAAGACCTTGATTCTCCCCAGCCAGTTACCAAGTTCCAAATAGCTTTTCCTCTGATTTAGAAGTATGGATTTTGTATCAGGATCTATATTTGAAGCTTACTGCAGTAGCTTCAGGAAACACAACACTGGTTTGTGAATTTAAGACTACCTAAACTGGAGAACTCTGTGCTTCTAGTGGAGCTAGGTTAATACTTGAAGATGTGATTTTGATGGTCACAGAAGCTGCATGGAAATAAAGAAAATTTTTCGAGGTGTGATTTGGCTTTATATTTGCATTTTGTTTTATGAACAATTAAAATCTGAGATTGGGCTTTGTAATAAAAATGATAAGGATAAGCTGGGTGTGGTGGCTCACACCTGTAATCCCAGCACTTTGGGAGGCCAAGACAGGCAGATCGCCTGAGGTCAGGAGTTGGAGATCAGCCTAGCCAGCATGGTGAAACCCCGTCTCTACTAAAAATGCAAAAGTTATTCGGGCATGGTGGCAGACACCTGTAATCCCAGCTACTCAGGAAGCTGAGGCAGGAGAATCCCTTGAACCTGGGAGGCAGAGGTTGTAGTGAGCCAAGATCACACCATTGCACTCTAGCCTGGGCAGACCCCTCCCAAAAAAAAAAAAAAAAAAAAAAAAAAAAAAAAAAAAAAAAAAAAAAAAACAAAGAAAAGATAAGGAGAATAATAAAAGTGATAAAAATATGTAACATTAAAGGAAGCTTACTTTTACTGATCGCAAATTATGTGTTTTCTCTGCGCAGGTGTAATTTGGCCTGCTGAGATTCTGCCTTAGCAAGAAAGGAGCGGGAAATACTCTTGGAAAGAAAACTAAAACAGTAAGAAAGCCAAAACTTATTTTTACATGGTTGTCAGCACATTTACCGATATGGACACTTTTCCCAATAATTTTCCTCCTGGTGGAGACAGCGGATTGACAAGTTCTCAGTCAGAGTTCCAGAAAATGTTAATTGATGAAAGGTTACGATGTGAGCATCATAAAGCTAATTATCAGACTCTGAAGGCTGAACACACAAGGTAAACTACTTAAATCTAGAAGTGGGGTTTAGTTTTAAAAAGTTATTGGCATTATCTTGGCTGAATGTTTGCTATAGAATATAGTATAATTTTGTTATTTTGCAGTGTATACATTTAAAACTTTTTTAATATAGTAAAATTTTACTTTAAAATTATTTTGTTCCAAACTAAGTATGATATCAAGTGGGTTATGAATTTATACACCTTATTTTGAAAGTAGCAAGACATGTAAGATTAAATGTATCCAGATGGCTAAATGTGTTCCCCATCTCCCACCAAAGTAAAATTGCATTCCAAAACTACAGTGTTAATAATTAAATGAAACTCTGTAAAGAGAAGATATTTGTGGGTTTAAAGTAGTGGGTGATATTGGTCTTGTTTTTCTGTAGTGTTGATTGACTTTACATAAAGTAATGCAATTAGAAAGAAAGGATTTACTCAAAATTGAATTCTTTTTTTAAAAAACCAGGTTGCATAATGAATATGTAAAGTTACAAAATGAACTCAAGCACCTGTGTAATGAAAAGCAAACTCAGCAGGAAAAACTTCAGCTGCTGCTTGAAGAGCTAAGAGGAGAATTAGTAGAGAAAACTAAAGACTTAGAAGAAATGAAACTGCAGGTGAGAAAATATATTTGAGTTAGTATAAAAGTAGTCAGATACGTAATGGAAGTAAGTAGTGTTGGTGAATTTGGCAATTTCTGTCTATATCCTTAATGATTACTTTGCTGTATCTCCAAGTGGTACAATTTAATCTTCTTTCATATATTTTAGAATGTTAGCTACCATGTAAGGGAGCCATTAAGCTATTATTTTATGTAAATTGGTATTATATTGCCTATTCTGATATAAATAATATTTTACCATTAAGAATAATTAGGGAAAAGTGAGTTTGAATTGATAAAATCCAGAATTAAAGAATTTTTTTAAAAGAAAGATTTACTAATATTTGTATATGCATTATAACTGAAAGTAAGCTAAAAAAAGATAGCTGTTCGTAAGGAGTTTCTTAAAAGAGACTGTAAAAACAGTATGTGCACATAATTTTTGTGTACATCGTAAAGCAAATGGGTTTGTAAGCAAAAGATGGTTGTCTCCGAAGTGCTGAAGTACAGTTTCTTTAGATAATTTTCACACTATTCATTTTTTCATTTGTCTGGAAAGTAGATTAAAACCAGACTTTAAACTCCAGTCAAATTTCCTGTAAATTTTAAATTAGTAGGTTCTCACGAATAATTTTTCCTGTATTTATTTAATCTCTGAAGAGCACCAGCTATTTATTTCTGCCTAACAATCTGCTTGGTACAAATAATAAGGGATTATTAATATTAGAGTCAGAAGTTCAGAGAGTAAGAAGGCATCTTTCAAGTCACCTGTCTGGCATATCACCCAACTCTTAGATATCCTTTGACAGAAGCCTTGTAAGTTTGTCATTCAATAACTTTTTGAAATCTACCATTGCTGGGAACAACACCACGAAGCCTGGCTTGGAGCCTCCACTGTGCTCACTGTTTCATTCCTAGGTATATTTAGGACATTTAAACATACAAATAGAAACCTCAGAAATGTAAATTGAAGAGGGAAATGTAATTTAAGCCTGTGCAATCAGTGCATTAATTTGTTTTGCAAAAATATAGAGCCCTGTGTGAATGGAAGCTATGAATGCTAAACCCAAGATATTTGAGAGATTCTTCAGGTATTATAAATTTAATTCTGTTTTGTGAGAGTGACATCTAAACGTGATTATTTGTACCAAGCATATCCAGAAAGTAAGTAAAGCACATCCAGAAGGCTGGAGTAGCTATATTAATATTAGATAAAAGAGACTTCCAGACAGAGAGTATCACTAAAGGTAAAAAGGACATTTTATAATGAAAAAAAAGGGTCAATTCTTCCAGAAGATGATACCTTCACAAGTAACTATGTCTCTATGCCTAGTTTTCTCATGTGGTAAAGGGGTAAAAGTTTCTGCTTAACAAGAAGAGTTGTGAGGACTAATGAGATAACATCTACATTTTTACTATCATACTTGCCACATAGTAAATACTCATAAATGATGACATGTTTATTTGAATTCAGGCTCCATGAAGGCAGGAACTTTTTTTCAGCGTGTGTTCAGTGTTTAGGATAATGCCTAGTAAACACCTATTTGTTGAATGAATGACATGAAAAATGGAAATAAATGAATGAATTGGGATTGTTGTTCATATATTGCACTGTCTGTGTCAAACATAACTAGAGCCTCAGCATGTTAGAGTTGGTAATCATCTGTTTTTTCTTTGAATCTATTATGGGTCGAGTTGTATCCCCAACCAGGATATGTTGAAGTCCTAACTCCTAGTACCTCAGAATGTGACCTTATTTGGATGTAGACTCATTACAAATATAATTTGTTAAGTTGATAAGGTCATATTGGAGTATGATGGGCCTTTAACTCAGTGTTACTGGTGTCCTTAAAAAAAGAGAAGAGAGATGGAGACAGATGGGTTTGAGGGGAACACTGTGTGATGGTGGAGGCAGAGGTTTAAGTGCTTCAGAAGCTTCCTAGAAAGAGGCAAGGAAAGATTCTTCCCTGCAGATTTTATGGGAAGCAAGGCCTGTCAACACACCCTGATTTCAGACTAATAACCTCCAAAACTGTGAAAGAACAAACTTCGGTTATTTAAAGCTGCATGGTTTCTGGTATTTTATTATGGCAACCTAGGAAACGAATACACTGTCCAAAGCAGAATCCCTTTTAGAACATCTTTCAGACAGGACTCTCTTCATTCTCTGCTTCAGTGCTTTCAGTGCTAGAGAACCTGGTGAACTTTTAAAAAAGTGACCCAATTGTATTTATAGATTAAAGTATGTTAAACATTTTCCGTCTCCTATTAAAATGAAGTCATCTACGCATAGCCTCCCTGTTGATAACTTTGGATGTTCCTCCATGTGAAAACTTCCCAAATGTTTGCTCACAAATATAATTTATCTAGTAAGGCTTCTGTTTTTTAAGATACACATATCTAGTTTCTGTGTGATATTTATTCGGCAAAAATAAGCTAAAGAAACATCATGTATACATATGAACACATATTTTGAAGCAATTTAGCTATTTATTTAATGGATGCTTGAAATTTACTTGAATTATAAGTTTAGAAAAGTAAATTCATCAAAGATCAAGAAATATTTCAATGAAGGTTTATGAAAGGTGATTATTTTAAAATATACATGCATTATCTAGTCTACCTACAGAAATGCTTTTCTAGGATTTAATGTCATCTCTTTGGCTTTTATAGGAAAAAGATGTAAGAGATATTCATTTAAAGAACATTTCTGCATCAGTAGTGAGTGGGAATGATAATAGTGCCTAGCTCATAGGATGACTGTAAGGATGAAACGAGACAATGCATGGAAAGTGTTAGTTCAGGCTGAGCATGGTACACTTTGGGAGGCAGGAGGATCACTTGAGGCTAGGAGTTCAAAACCAGCCTGGGTAACATAGTGAGACTCTGTCTCTAAAAAATAAAGTTAAATAAATTAGCCTGACGTAGTGGCATGCACCTGTAGTCCCAGCTACGAAAGAGGCTGAGACAGGAGACTTGTTTGAGCCTAGGAGTTTGAGGCTTCAGGGAGCTGGAGCCTGGGCAACACTTTACCCTGGGCAACAGCGTGAGACCCTGACTCTTAACCAAAAAAAAAAAAAAAAAACAAAACTATAAAATGAAAAGAAACTTGTACTGTTGATAAATGCTAATGAAAAGAGGTCTCATTTTTTCTGAAACCAATAAAAAGGCACAGTTTCTTCAGCGAGAAATACAGTTTTTACCAAGGACCCAGAGATTGTAGTATTTTGTTTCTTATTTATCAAACAATAACTGAGAATTTTAGAGCAGGCTAAAAACAAATGAAAATTTGAAGCGGGGAAAAAAAATCACAGGAAAAGGAATTGTGATGGTAGAAATTCATCAAAAAAAAGTATTAGTATGGTACTTTGATCTAGTAAGTGGTCAGTACATGTTGTTATTGTGTTGCTATGTACCATGTTAGCAAAACCTTTTTACATATGGGGATCATTTGATATATTCTAATAAAACTAAATGAAAATTACTTTACCAATGATTAACATGCTCTTTTTGTGCTAATGAAAACTATAGCCTAGTATACAGTTTCCCATTTTGTTTTGACTGCTGGGAAGCTCAGATCAAAATATAATACTCAGTTTCAGTCATTAATTTATTAAGAATGTTTGACATAGCAGTATTTGCCTTCTTAAAGTATTCTTTGTAAAGTATTGGCCTATTTTAGATTATTAAATGGCAAGTACTGCAGTGTTAAAGATTTGTTTTTATAGATTTAAAATAGGTAATGACACCTAGACTGTTGTATGATAAAGCATTCTTATGTTTCTTTGTAGACAAGTAGTGGCAATATTCCATTAGAAGTTTAAGACACTGCTGGGTGCAGTGGCTCATGGGTGTGATCCCAGATCTTTGGGAGGCTGAGGTGTGTGGATCTCCTGAGGTCAGGAGTTGGAGACCAGGCTGGCCAACATGGTAAAACTCTGTCTCCATTAAAAATACAAATATTAGCTGGGTGTGGTGGCGCATGCCTGTCCTCCCAGCTACTCGGGAGGGTGAGGCATGAGAATTGCTTGAACCTGGAGGCAGAGTTTGCAGTGAGCCAAGATCGTGCCACTACACCCCAGCCTAGGCGACAGAGCGAGACTCTTTCTTTCTCAAAAAAAAAAAAAAAAAAAAAAAAGGGTAGTCTAAGACAGAATATTTTTTCCTAAAATGGGATGGGAGAAATCCTCTAATTCAGTCAGTGTCTTTGGTTTATGTGTGCTTTGGAGATATAGGGGATAGAAGAGGGAGGGATGGGGAGAGACAGAGGAAGAGAGAATTTATTATGTGGGTATTTGTTTTTAATAAGATTCCTAGGAGTTAAGAAAAAGTTAGAGATCCTTTGTCAGAGACCTCAGATCAGAAGACCCCTAAACTGTTGTATGCTGTTAGATTGCACAGGCCAATGGTGAGGTGCACACCATTACAGAATTTAAAGCACTGTTGTTTCCAAGAGGCATCTGTGATGTAATTGAACATATAATATTAGGAGCTGCATGGATATTGTGCAGCTGCATCACTCTACAGGGTAGTGAGCACAGGTTATCTTTGTTCTTTGTAATGCACCTTGTCTGGTTTTTTGGCTGCTGTTCTCTTTATTGCTGGTTTTAAGCAATTTGATTGACATACTTTGCAGTTTTCTTTATATCTGTAGTGCTTGGGGTTTATTGAATTCCATAGGTCTATGAGTTTACAGTTTTTATCAAACTGAAAATTTTTGGAGATTACTTCTAAAAATATTTTCTGTCTCCTCTTTCACCTCGTTTGGAGACTCTGAATTACATTCTAACATTAGACCACTTAAAGTTCTCCCATAGCTTGCTGATGTTGTTTATTTATTTATTTTTAGTATTTTTTATCTCTGTGCTTCATTTTGGTTGGTTTCTGTTGCCATGTTTTCAGATTCATTGATTTTCATTGATTTTTTTCTTCTGCAATATCTAACCCACCATTAATTCCATGCAGTGTAATTTTCATCTCTGAAAGTTCAATTTTGGTCCTTTTTTTTTGTTGTTGTTGTTTTTGTTTTTTCTTGAGACAGCGTCTCTCTGTGTCGCCCAGGCTGGAGTGTAGTGGTGTGATCTCCGCTTACTGCAAGCTCCGCCTCCCGGGTTCACGCCATTCTCCTGCCTCAGCCTCCCAAGTAGCTGGGACTACACGTGCCCGCCACCACGACTGGTTAATTTTTTTAAGTTTTATTTTTATTAGAGATGGGGTTTCACTGTGTTAGCCAGGATGGTCTCAATCTCCTGAGCTCGTGATCTGCCACCATGGCCTCCCAAAGTGCTGGGATTACAGGCGTGAGCCACCTTGTCCGGCCTTGGTTTTTTTATATCTTCCTTATCTCTATCTAACATGTTCAGTCTTTTCTCTAGTTCTTTGAACATACGGAATTCAGTTACAATAACTGTACAATAAAGTTTCAGTGATATCTATATCATTTCTGGGCCTGTTTTAAGTTTATCCCCCCTGCTCCCACCACACACACACACACACACACACACACACACACACACACACACACACACACACTCTCTCTCTGTCTCTTTCTCTCTCTTTGTCTCTTATGCTTCTCTGCATGCCTGGTAAATTTTTATTGGATGTTAGATATTGTGAACTTTCTTTTTAAAATGCTGGATTTGTTTTGTTGTTGTTTTTGTTTTGTTTTTGAGACGGAGTTTCACTCTTGTTCCCCAGGCTGGAGTGCAATGGAGTGATTTCAGCTCCCTGCGATCTCCACCTCCCAATATTTTTATATTCTGATACATGTTCTTGAACTTTATTTTGGGACACCATTGAATTATTTGGAAACAGTTTTATCTTTCTGGGTCTTGCTTTTAAGTTTTTAAGTGGGAGCCAGAGTAGTATTTAGTGTAGTGCTAGTTATTTCCCACCACTGACGCAAGATTCTTCTGAGTACTATAACAATTTCTTTATGAAATGAAGGATTTTAATCTGATTTGGGGGAACAGAAACTATTCTTAGGTCTCCATGAGCTCTGTGTATTCATCTTTCTACTCCTTTCCGGTGTTTTTTTGCCTAGCCTTAGGTAGTTTCCTTGCACACATGTGCTAATCAGTACTCTACTGAATGAGTCAAAACTTTTTGTAGGTCTTCATAGTTATCTTTCTGTGCCCTCTTTTCTCTGCTACCCTGTCTTAGGACTCTAACTACCCCAGTGTCCCTAGATGCTCAGTTTCATCTCCTCAACTCAGGGAGTCCATCATAACTGCATGGGTATCCTTTCCTGTGCCAGGTCCTGAAAACTCTCAAAGCTCATCTTCTATGTTTTGTGCCTCTCAGGGTTCGGCCTTTTGCTTTCTTATGTCTATTGTCTTGCAAACTGTTTAATTTTTGTCTGTTCTTTTGTTTGTTTCAGGCAAGAGGGTGAATCTGGGCTCTTACTCTATCTTGGCTGAAAGGCTTTTTACTTTCAGTTAACTTTCAGTTTTGGAAATCTCAAACACGTAATGCATTCCCAGGTACCCATCATCTAGCATTAATAATAATTCTCTCTGAGCCAGGCTTGTTTTATCTACTACTTTGTTCCACCCACTCCCACTTTTTTCCTCAATGTCTCTGGATTATTTTGAATCAAATCATATTATTTCAACAAATAATTGAGTATATATCTCTATAACAAACCAGTGCAGTCTCTCTTTAAAGCATAACCACAATACCTTTACCATATTTAAAATACTTATTCATTAATACCTTTTAATATCCCATCTTTGTTCAGGTTTTCTTAGTTTTCCCATGGTTTTGCTTGCTTAGTTTTGAAGTTAGATCATTTGATACAGGAGCCATGTAAGCTTTACCTATTAATCTCTTCCTTTTAATTGCTACCTCATCTTAGTTTGGACTCTTGATGTTGTCACCCAGACTTGATACTTGATACCGTAAACCAGATTATGACATGAGCTTTCTATCTGGTTTCTTTGGCTCCATTTACTGCCTCTTCTTCCCACAGCTACAGCTACTCTCCCACTAAAGCTTTTGATTCATCTTGCTTCTTTGTAAAATATGGATATGGTAGTGTCACTCTTAAGCTTAAAAACCTTCAATAAATAAGGTACAGAAAAATATATGTACAATATCCTTTTTGTATAGAAATCAAAAGTGATATGTATGCTTGTGTATCTGTAGATTGTTTTAGGAAGGGTACATAAGAAGTTATTAACAATGATTGCTTCAATAGAAGAAAATTGGGTTACTGCAGTGAGAAGACCTTTTAAGCTTTTGTTTGAATTATTTATGTAATTATATATATTCATTTTAAATAAAATAAAATTTTTAAGTAAATACTATTGAATACCGAATAAATAATAAGAGTCTAAACCTGGTATTCAGGAACCTTTCACTCTTTGGCTGCAACCTCTTTTCCTTTTGTTTCCAGCCAGGGTACAGCCCTCCAAGGTGGCATTTGGAAATGTTACAGTGTTTAGAGATTTCTACCAGTGTGAATATAGGGACCCACAATTTTAAATTTTCTGTAGTACTTAATGTGGTCACATTCAAAATGGCTTTAACTCACCTTTGAGAATCACTTTTCTCCCATAGTCTCTGACACCCAGGCAAATTAAAATGTTACCTGGCTTGAGTTTGGGTTCTGTAAGCTTTCTATATAAGGGTTCTGTATAAGCTTTAGTTTTCCCATTCCTTTGATGCATCATGCCTTCTATCCTAAATGTGTTTTCTCTTTTTTATCTGTCTGGTAAGGCTGTATTGCCTACTTTTATAGTTATTTGTGTGTATGAGTTATTTTTAACACCAGAGTTTGGAGTTTTTATGGGGAGATATGTACTTCACGTGAGTTTTTGTGATCTTTATAAAGTTATTTAGATACCTTGTATGCCTCAGTGTAGCTATACTGTGGGATTGTTGTAGGAATTAAATCAATGAATGCATATAAGGTGCTTTGAACAGGATAGTATGTAGGTTACAGTGCATTGTACAATGCTTTATATATAGTATGCTCTCCATTCAATAGAATGTAATATTTTGAACATAGTATTTGGACTGTTCATAAAAAAAGAAACTGAACATTATCATTTTGTAGAAATTAATATAAATACAAACTTTAGACTTTTTTTTTTTTTTTTTACAGCTGATACTTGTTCCTCATTCATTCATGAAATAGTAGTTGAGTGGTTCCTATGTGCCAGACATTCGTGGGAGGTATTGGGAATACAATATGGTGAATAAAGACTGTGTCTTCCCATATGAGGCTTACATAAATATTTAATTGCTTATTAAAATATGGGTTCTATAAAAGTGTGACAAGGAGAAACCTAAATTAGGTACAGTGTGAGAGTACAAATGAGCCTTTTCTAATTGAAAATAAGTCTGGAAGGTTCTCTTTGGTATAACAAATTGTTACACCTTTATTTTGCCTGCTTTGGAAAATAACTAGATTATTAGCCATTGTATACAACATGAGAGTCTTAGTTGCCAACATAGTTATTCCTAACAATAGCAATAATAATCAGTAACTGTCTTTACTTCATGTTAATGGAATTTTTGACATCTCCAAGAGCCTGAAATTGAGATTCTTAAAGTATTATTTCAAATGATGATTCTATTTGTATAGTGATGACTATAAAAATAACTATATTGTGAAAACTTTCATGAATTCCATTTTCATAATTAGGAGAGAGGCTTTGAAATATGGAGAATTCTTGATTTGAATGTGATTTTATATTGTTTGCATTTCTCTACATATTAGATATTAACTCCACAAAAATTGGAATTGCTAAGAGCCCAAATACAGCAAGAATTAGAAACTCCAATGAGAGAACGTTTTCGGAATCTAGATGAAGTAAGTAACTTACGTTGTTTACTGTGCATTTATCCTCATGGGATAAAAGTCTCGATGAAAAGCATCATTCCCCTACTCCAAAACCCTGCAGTAGTTCCCCCTTTTACTCAGTCATTACAGTGGCCTCTAAGGCTTCACAGGATTGGACTCCCATTACCTCTCTTATCTCCTTTCCTTTTTCCACATTGGCCTACTGATGTTTCTTTGGCACTCCAGAATTGGTGCATTTCTTTATTTTTATTTTTAGTTGTAATTAAAAAAATTTTTTTGAGACAGAGTCTGGCTCTGTTGTCCAGCCTGGAGTGCAGTGGCGTGATCTCGACTCACTTCAACCTCCGCCTCTCAGGTTTGAGCGATTCTCTTGCTTCAGCCTCCCAAATAGCTGGGATTACAGCCACGTGCCACCGTGCCTGGCTAATTTTTGTATTTTTAGTAGAAACGGAGTTTCACCATATTGGCCAGACTAGTTTCGAACTCCTGATCTCAAGTGATCCACCAGCCTTGGCCTCTCAAAGTGTTGGGATTACAGGCGTGAGCCACCATGCCCAGCCGAATTGGCACATCTCTTCTGCCTTGAATACTCTCCCTCCAGATATGTCGTGGCTAACTTCATCTCTTGTAAGTCTTTGCTAAAATGTCACTTTCTCAGTGGGGCCTACTTTGACTGCTCCCATCTACCTATTTAATATTGTAACCTGCCTTTCCCATTCCTGCTTAGACCTTTAGACCTCCTTACCTTGCTCTGTTTTTCACTTTTTTTTTTCTGGTATACATACCTTCTACTGTGCTATATAATTTACTTATTTATTGTGTTTATTTTCTGTTTTACCACCTCTAGAATGGAAGTTGCATGAGAGGAGGAACCTTTACCTGTTTTGTTCATTGTTATATTCCAAGTTCCTAGAACAGATTTTGGTATACAGTAGGTGCTCAATTAATATTTGTTGAACAAGAGAATGAGTTTCATGCCACTTCATAAAAGTAAAAATCTGTTACAGTTTTACTTCAGGTTGAGACGGGTCTCCTTTGGTTAAGTGTTGGTGTAGTATGATTAAATGCTTAATAAAGGGGACAGGATAAGACTGCAGGTAATAAGTATATTAGATACTAGCTAGACATTTTATATATGTTACCTTATTTAACAAATATAGCTGGCCTTATACATACAAATGATTATTGTCTCCTTCAAAATGGGCCCCTTTGGAGAGCTGTAGTCTAGTGATGTGGTCATTACCCAAAACAGTGTAGAATCGTCTTTTATAATGGCTTACTGGCTTGATAATATGATCTTTCTAATACACACCTAGTGGCAAGCCATTATGGTTGGGGAGTAGATTTAATTTTTGTAAATAAACAAAATTTGACCCAAGATAAGTGATCAAATTCAATGCAAGCTTTTTTTTTTTTTTTTTTTTTTTTTTAAATAAAAAAAAAGTTTTTTTGTAAAAAAATAAAAAAACGTTTTTTTTTTTTTTTTTTTTTTTTTTTAGATCAAAGAAAAGTGTATCTGTAGTAAAATCATGAAATCCATTTTCTTGGTTTATAAACTGGCTTAGAAATCTTTGAAGTAAAGATTTTTGGTGAGCTGGGTGTTTTAGGAGACATGCTTTCCTTGTTATCGAATTTCCTGTTAGCGTCTCCTGTATCTTTCTGCTCTGTTGCCTGAGTTTCTCGTTGGGTATTCAGAACGCCAGCAGCTTTCATAGAGTAGTGTTAGGAAGCAGGATGAGAGCACTCCAGGGAATTGCATGTGTTCCTGGTCAATCAGTAGAGATGATGCTGCATGTATTCTTCAGGTTGGTGTGTTGAGTTGAACTATCACTGTCATATTTAATTAGATGTTAAGATGCTGTACTAAATATTACAATAACCTTTTATCTTTTTTGAATTTGTTTTACTTATACTAAATTATACATTTAAAAAATCTATGTTTTGAAAGATGTGCTGCATTCTTACATGTTGTTTAAGTCCAGAGATTAACACTTTCCTCATACTATACACTTTTATTATAATGAGAACCAGTGAAGAAATAAGATTAATTGAATGGTAATTTACTATTTGGGTATCTTTTCAGGAATGTACTAATTCTATATGTAGGATACTTGTTATGAGGACTTTTCCAAATTCATTTGTATTTCTGTTAAATTTATTTTTTACTTTTAGAGTGGCTGTCATTATAATGTAATTTAAAATTATATTTGTAAAAGTGATTATTGGAGTGAGTACACATTTTGTTTATAAATCTATGATAAATTGCATTCTCCCTTTAATTTAGGAGGTGGAAAAGTATAGAGCTGTATATAATAAGCTTCGCTATGAACATACATTTCTCAAGTCAGAATTTGAACACCAGAAGGAAGAGTATGCACGTATTTTAGACGAAGGAAGAATAAAATATGAATCAGAAGTAAGTGATTGATTATATGAGCTTCTTCATTATTGTTCTAGTCAACACAATTTTATAATTATATATTTTTAAAAATTTCAAATTAGAGTTGATTGCATAATTTCATTAATTAATGGTGGAGTATTCATCATGATTTTCATCAGCTCCGTATCAACAGTTTTCTTGTGAAAGTTCTGTTTTGACTGTAGATTTTTAAAATTCTATTTATCTTTTATTTTGTCTGAGCCAATGGAGATAAACAACTTTGGGGAATTTCATTATACAAAGTCTTTTGTCTCATATAGCCACAGAGATGGACTTCTCTCTGCAAATATAGTTAGTGTGATCCCTTACTTAGCATTGTTCTTTCTGCTTCGTGGAACCAAACCACATATAGGAAAGCTCTAGCTGTCAACCTGTGCACTTTGATATAAACAAGGGGTTTATACCTTAAAGTGTACCCATCAACTTCAAGAAGTAGACTTTGTTTTTTCTGCCATTTGCAACTGGAGCATTCTCTCTGTGCTGCCTACAGCATATATTCCTACTTCATCTCCATTGCTTTTGGCAGCCTTTCTACTCATTTTGTGGTTTGTCTCCTAGTTTTGCCCAAAATGGGGTTACTGTTTTTCATTCCTTATGTTGCTTTTGGAATATTTTTCAAATGGAAAGAGAGAAATACTAGTTTTATCCTGCCATATTCATAAAAAATAGGTTGGTATCTATAGTTTTGTGAAATATTCTCTTTGCAAACGTATCTATGTTTTAAATTTATTGCATTGTCTTTATTTGGAATTAAGAGTTAAAATATACTTACCTTCCTTTACCACTTATTAAATATTTACAGTGTTCTGGGCATTTAATAAAAACTAAAACTGTTCTACTTGGATCAGACTGTTTTATTCTTATTAGTGAGCAAACTGCTATGAGTGTTTCATCTGTAAGAAACTATATGAACCTTGGATTATTTGTGTCTATTGACAGTGTAGTACCAGAACACTATAAATATTTATAATAGTTTTTTGCATTAAAAAAAACTCTTTATAACTTTAAGGCTTTAAGTGCTTTATTCGTATATTATCTCACTTCTATTACAATAGTCAATGAGATGAGGCAGGACTGTCTTATTTGATTGATTGATCAAGAGAAGGTCTTACTCTGTGGCCCAGGCTGGAATGCAGTGGCACAATAATAGCTCACTATAACTTAAGCTCAAGTGATCTTCCTGCCTCAGGTCCCCAAGTAGCTAGGACCAGAGACATGTACTACCTCATCTGGCTAATAAAACAAACAAACAAACAAAAAATATAAAAACTCTTGTAGAGATAGGGCCTTGCTATGTTGCCCAGGCTGATCTCGGGCTACTGGCCTCAAGCAATCCTCCTGCCTCAGCCTCTCAAAGTGCTGGAATTAGACGCATAGGCTATTGTGCCCAGCCCTTATTTTCTTCATTTTAAATGAAACTGAGGCACAGGATAAGTGAATTTATTGGGGGAACTCACCCCCAATATTTCAATGTAGGTTCTTTCTATTTTCCTTAAGTGTCAGCCGGCTGAGAAATAAAGAGAAAGAGTACAAAGAGAGGAATTTTACAGCTGGGCCTCTGGGGGTGACATCACATATCGGTAGGACTGTAATGCCCACCTGAGCCTCAAAGCCAGCAAATTTTATTAAGGATTTCAAAAGGGTAGGGGGTGTAAGAACAGGGAGTAGGTCACAAAGATCACATGCTTCAAAGGGCAAAAAGGAGAACAAAGATCACAAGGCAATGGGCAAAAGCAGAATTACTGATAAGGGTCTATGTTCAGTGGTGCATGCATTGTCTTGATAAACATCTTAAACAGCAGAAAACAGGGTTCGAGAGCAGAGAACTGGTCTGACCCCAAATTTGCCAGGGTGGGGTTTTCCAATCCTAGTAAGCATGAGGGTACTGCAGGAGACCAGGGCGTATTTTGTCCTTATCTCAACCGCATAAGACAGACACTCCCAGATTGGCTGTTTATAGACCTCCCGCCAGGAATGCATTCCTTCCCCAGGGTATTAATTATTGATATTCCTTGCTAGGAAAAGAATTTAGTGATATCTTCCCTACTTGCACGTCTGTTTATAGGCTTTCTGCAAGCAGAAAAATATGGCTCTATTTTGCCTGACCCTGCAGGCAGTCAGACCTTATGGTTGTCTTCCCTTGTTCCCTGAAAATCGCCGTTATTCTGTTCTTTTTCAAGGTGCACTGATTTCATATTTTCAAACACACGTTTTACAATCAATTTGTACAGTTAACACAATTATAGTGGTCCTGAGGTGATGTACATCCTCAGCTTACGAAGATAACAGGATTAAGAGATTAAAGTGAGACAGGCATAAGAAATTATAAAAGTATTAATTTGGGAACCGATAAATGTCCATATTAAAATTTTAATAATTTATGTTCCTCTGCCATAGCTCCAGCTGGTTCCTCCATTCGGGGTCCCCGACTTCCTGCAGCATGAATTGTTCAAAGTCTCAGAGAAAGTCAGCAGCCAGGTTATAGTAGAACTCAGATATACCAGCTCCCAGCCCACAACATGTTTTATTTGTTATTGTTTTCATTTAATGTCATTATATTGGCATATGCCATAACATTTACAAAATGCCCATTCTCTCCAGCTTCAGCTGAAGAGGGAGTGGGGAGGCCATACATAGACTAAGTCCATGTTCAATGTTGCACTCCTACACTTTGCACAAAGAAGAATTTGTAGTCTCCCACACAGACCCTCAAACCCACAAACCAGTCCACCACTCACATTCCATATGCCCTAAACCTGGGTCTCGACAATGTGTAGTCAACACAAATCCTAGACCTTACCCACTGGAAGGTGACTGGCAGTTTGAAGTTGTCACTCTGATTATGGGCCATTCTGCAACTGCAAATTTTGTTAAGTAGCCAGTTGATCTACACTACATGTGGTATAAAGAGTTTTGAATCCAAGGAATTACATGTAAAAATTATCTTGTGGAAAATAGGAATGATGAAGATTGCTAGCCTAAAATGAAGATTTAGTATATTGAAGAGAAAACACTAAGGTTTCATATAGTGGTGCTTTATTTTATACTTTCCTTTTAAAATCTAATGATGATATTTATCTGATAAGGATTATTTGTATTCTCTAGTTTCTTAGTTTTGTTATTTTTCAAATAGTGAAACCTGCATTTGAAATCTGATGACTAATCTATTTTTCACTTATGAAGGACTGATATTCATTAAAATTTTTAAGGAGTTGGTATAATCATTAATTTATCATTATTATTAGTTTTGAGATGGAGTCTTGCTGTGTCATCCAGGCTGGGGTGCAGTGATGCAGTCTCGGCTTACTACAGCCTCTGCCTCCTAGGTTCAAGTGATTCTCCTGCCTCAGTTTCCCAAGTAACTGGAATTACAGGCAGGTGCCACCAGGCCTGGCTAATTTTTATATTTTTAGTAGAGATGGGGTTTCACCATGTTGGCCAGGCTGGTCTCGAACTCCTGACCTTAAGTGATCTTCCCACCTCAACCTCTCAAAGTTCAGGGATTACAGGCATGAGCCACCACACCTGGCCATCATTAATTTTCATATGTGATGTTTTATGATAGTCTTAAGAATCTGAAGATAAACTGCTAGCTAAGAAGGTGGAAAAGTAAGACTGACGTTTCTTTCATTTTACTTCCCAATTGATTATGTAGGAGCAGTATTACTGAGTGGATAACTGTGGATTTACTTTTGTTCAGTCACCTTCATACTTGATTTTCTATATACAAAAACAGTAAAAACCTGGTGAGATGACTGTGGATCATGAAACAGCAAATGCAGTTTCAAATATACTTTATAGAAACAACAAATTTAGTTTGAAAACTTCAAAGTAGAGCTGACTCTTGTCATCTTCCATTTTTACAATTTAGTGTAAAAGGAATTCATGGAATAAAATATTTGGATTTTCTTGTGTTAATTAGGACTTATACAATACTTGCACATTTTTACTTATACAGATGAAAGTAATGGTATTCTTTAGTGTGTTGGTTCTCAGGGGAATACTTTAGGAAGATTTAGGAATACACATGTCCCTGATGATATTATAAACTAAAAAGAATATATGAAATAATATATGAAAGAACATATCTCATCTTACGAATAAATACAGTGTCGGCCAGGTGTGGTGTCTCACATTTGTAATTCCAGCACTTTGGGAGCCCGAGGTGGTAGGATCACTTGAGGCCAGGAGTTCAAGACCAGCCTAGGCAACATAGCAAGACCCTGTGTCTACAAAAGAAATATATATATATTTTTTAATGAGCTGGGCGTGGTAGTGTGCAGCTGTAGACCTAGCCACTCAGGAGGCTGAGGTGAGAGGAATGTTTGATTTCAGGAGTTCCAGGCTGCAGTGAGCTATCATTGTGCCACGCACTGCAACCTGGGTGGCAGAGACCCCCATCTCAAAAAAAAAAGAAAGAAAAAATAATGTTGACCGGGTGCTGTGGCTCACATCTGTAATCCAGGCACTTTGAGAGGCTGAGGTGGGCGGATCACGGGGTCAGGAGATCGAGACCATCCTGGCTAACACAGTGAAACCCTGGCTCTACTAAAAATCCAAAAATTAGCCTGGTGTCGTGGCACACGCCTGTAGTTCCAGCTACTCAGGAGGCTGAGGCAGGAGAATCGCTTGAACCCACGAGGAGGAGGTTGCAGTGAGCCAAGATTGTGCCATTGCACTCCAGCCTGAGTGACAGAATGAGACTCTGTCTCAAAACAACAACAAAAATAAGTCATGCTTTTTCATATGACTGTAAGAACGTATTAAGTCTGGGACTTCATACAGGTGAAATGCTGAAGTTACATATGTAGTCATTATTCAAAAGTGGGACTGTTTTGTTTTTATTATATTAGGACTCATATTTTCTGGAAATAGTAATGACAATACAGAGTTGTAGGCACAGGTGATTATAATGGTAGACTGAGTGAAATAATCAATGGTAATTCAGTGGAGACAAAATATTAAGATCTCAGGAGAGAGGGACGAGGAGCACTACATCCTGTGAAAAACCATCAAAGCGACAGTACATAATGACAGGCCACTGAGTTTCTTCCATCATGCTTCGCAAATTGGCTGTGCTGTTCCTTGGCGTTATGGGTCAGGTGCGGAGCCAAAGTTCCTATGGCAAAAAGGAGACCTCCCTTGATTTCCTGGAAATGCTGGCGTTCTTTTTTTTTTTCTTTTTTCTTTTTCTTTTCTTGAGATGGAGTCTCGCTCTGTCCTCCAGTCTGGAGTGCAGCGGTGCAATCTCGGCTCACTGCAAGCTCTGCCTTCCAGGTTGACACCATTCTCCTGCCTCAGCCTCCCGAGTAGCTGGGACTACAAGCACCCACCACGCCCGGCTAATTTTTTTGTATTTTTAGTAGTGACGGGGTTTCACCATGTTAGCCAGGATGGTCTCGATCTCCTGACCTCATGATCTGCCCACCCTGGCCTCCCAGAGTGTTGGGATTACAGCTGTGAGCCACCGTGCCCGGCCGAAATATGAACTTTAAGTATGTAAGTAATTTAAGTGATATTTTATTCGTGTAAGGAATGACAAAATGTTTTTGCATAAAACATGCCATCATTAATTTAGGAAAAATAAATTATAGTACATAAACGGAAAAGAGGAAACTCAGTATAGTAGTGATTATTATTTTCTTTTTTTTTAATTTGTTACTTTTTCATATGTCTGGTTTTTTTTTTAATTATACTTTAAGTTCTGGGGTACATGTACATAATGTGCAGGTTTGATACATAGGTAAGGAAGTGATCCAGTTTCAGCTTTCTCCCTATGGCTAGCCCATTTTCCCAGCACCATTTATTAAATAGGGAATCCTTTCCCCATTTCTTGTTTTTGTCAGGTTTGTCAAAGATCAGATGGTTGTACATGTGTGGTGTTATTTCTGAGGGCTCTGTTCTGTTCCATTGGTCTATATCTCTGTTTTGGTACCAGTACCAAAAGCTGTTTTGGTTGCTGTAGCCTTGTAGTATAGTTTGAAGTCAGGTGGCGTGATGCCTCCAGCTTTGTTCTTTTTGCTTAGGATTGTCTTGGCAATGTGAGCTCTGTTTTGGTTCCATATGAACTTTAAAGCAGTTTTTTCCAATTCTGTGAAAGAAGTCCTTGGTATCTTGATGGGATGGCATTGAATCTAAATTACTTTGGCCAGTATGGCCATTTTCACAATACTGATTCTTCCTATCCATGAGCATGGAATGCTTTTCCATTTGTTTGTGTCCTCTTTTATTTCATTGAGGAGTGGTTTGTAGTTGTCCTTGAAGAAGTCCTTCACATCCCTTGTAAGTTGGATTCTAAGGTATTTTATTCTCTTTGTAGACTTGTGAATGGGAGTTCACTCATGATTTGGCTCTCTGTTAATGGTGTATAGGAATGCTTCTGATTTTTGCACATTGATTTTGTATCCTGAGACTTTGCTGAAGTTGCTCATCAGCTTAACGAGATTTGGGGCTGAGATGATGGAGTTTTCTAAATATACAATCCTGTCATCTGCAAACAGGGATAATTTGACTTCCTCATTTCCTGATTGAATACCCTTTATTTCTTTATGTTGCCTGATTTCCCTGGTCAGAACTTTCAACACTATGTTGAGTAGGAGTGGTGAGAGAGGGCATCCTTGTCTTGTGCCAGTATCCAAAGGGATTGCTTCCAGTTTTTGCCCATTCAGTATGATATTGGCTGTGGGTTTGTCATAAATAGCTCTTACTGTTTTGAGATATGTCCTATCAATACCTAGTTTATTGAGAGTTTTTAGCATTGAAGAGCTGTTGAATTTTGTCAAAGGCCTTTTCTTCATCTTTCGAGATAATCGTGTGGTGTTTGTCTTTGGTTCTGTTTATATGATGGATTACGTTTATTGATTTGCATATGTTGAACCAGCCTTGCATCCCGGGGATGAAGCCGACTTGATCATGGTGGATAAGTTTTTTGATGTGCTG
>NW_016804447.1:5861369-5867029 GCF_001698545.2 Rhinopithecus bieti | reverse complement strand
TCCATTTGCTTGGTAGATCTTCCTCCATCCCTTTATTTTGAGCCTATGTGCATCTTTGCACGTGAGATGGGTCTCCTGAATACAGAACACTGATGGGTCTTGACCCTTTATCCAATTTGCCAGTCTGTGTCTTTTAATTGGTGCTTTTAGCCAATTTACATTTAAGGTTAATATTGTTATGTGTGAATTTGATCCCGTAATTATGATGTTCGCTGGTTGTTTTGCCAGTTAATTGATGCAGTTTCTTCATAGCATCGAGGATCTTTACAATTTGGCATGTTTTTGCAGTGGCTGGTTCCGGTTATTTCTTTCCATGTTTAGTGCTTCTTTCAGGAGCTCTTGTAACGCAGGCCTGGTGGTGACAGAAATCTCAGTATTTGCTTGTCTGTAAAGGATTTTATTTCTCCTTCACTTACGAAGCTTAGTTTGGCTAGATATGAAATTCTGGATTGAAAAATCTTTTCTGTAAGAATATTGAATATTGGCCCCCACTCTCTTCTGGCTTGTAGTACTTCTGCTGAGAGATCTGCTGTTAATCTGATGAGCTTCCCTTTGTAGGTAACTTGACCTTTCTCTCTGGCTGTCATTAACACTTTTTCCTTCATTTCAACCTTGGTAAATCTGACATTTATGTGTCTTGGGGTTGCTCTTCTCAAGGAGTGTCTTTGTGGTGTTCTCTGTATTTCCTGAATTTGAATGTTGGCCTGCCTTGCTAAGTTGAGGAAGTTCTCCTGGATAATATCCTGAAGAGTGTTTTCCTGCTTGGTTCCATTCTCCCCATCACTTTCAGGTACACCAATCAGACATAGATTTGGTCTTTTCACATAGTCCCATATTTCTTGGAGGCTTTGTTTCTTTTTACTCTTTTTTTCTCTAACCTTGTCTTCTCGCTTCATTTCATTAATTTGATCTTCAATCACTGATACCCTTTCTTCCACTCGATAAAATCGGCTATTGAAGCTTGTGCGTGCGTCATGAATTTCTCGTGGCATGGTTTTCAGCTCCATCAGGTCATTTAAGGTCTTCTCTTCACTGTTTATTCTAGTTAGCCATTCATCTAATCTTTTTTCAGGTTTTATTTTCCTTGCAATGGGTTCGAACATCCTCCTTTAACTCGGAGAAGTTTGTTATTACCAACCTTCTGAAGCCTCCTTCTGTCAACTCGTCAAAGTCATTCCCTGTCCAGCTTTGTTCTGTTGCTGGCAAGGAGCTGCGATCCTTTGGAGGAGAAGAGGCGCTCTGACTTTTAGAGTTTTCAGCTTTTCTGCTCTGGTTTCTCCTCGTGTTTGTGGTTTTATCTACCTTTGGTGTTTGATGTTGGTGACCTACAGATGGGGTTTTGGTGTAGATGACCTTTTGATGATGTTACTACTATTCCTTTCTGTTTGTTAGTTTTCCTCCTAACAGTCAGGTCCCTCAGCCGCAGGTCTGTTGGAGTTTGCTGGAGTTACACCCCAGACCCTGTTTGCCTGGGTGTCACCAGTGGAGGTTGCAGAACAGCAAATATTGCAGAACAGCAAATATCGCTGCCTGATCCTTCCTCTGGAGGGCTTTGTCCCAGAGGAGCAGCCACCTATATGAGGCGTCTTTTGGCCACTACTGAGAGGTGTCTCCCAGTTAGGCTACTTGGGGTCAGGGACCCATTTGAGGAGGCAGTCTGTCCGTTCTCAGAGCTCAAACGCCATGCTGGGAGAACTACTGCTTTCTTCAGAGCTGTCAGACAGGGACGTTTAAGTTTGCAGAAGTTATCTACTGCCTTTTGTTCAGCTATTCCCTGCCCACAGAGGTGGAGTCTAGAGCTAGTAGGCCTTGTTGAGTTGTGGTGGGCTCCACCTAGTTCGAGCTTCCTGGCCGTTTTGTTTACCTGCTCACGCCTCAGCAATGGGGACGCCCCTCCCCAAGTCAGGGTGCCACCTCGCAGTTCAATCTCAGACTGCTGCACTAGCAGTGAGCAAGGCTCCGTGGGCATGGGACCCACCGAGCCAGGCATGGGAGAGAATCTCCTTGTCTCCCAGTTACTAAGACCTTGGGAAAATGCAGTATTTGGGCAGACGTGTCCTGTTTTCCAGGTGATCTGTCACGGCTTCCCTTGGCTAGGAAAAGGAAATCCCCAACCCCTTGCACTTCCTGGGTGAGGCACCCCTCCCTGCTTTAGCTTGCCCTCTGTGGCCTGCACTCACTGTCCAGCCAGTCCCAATGAGATGAACCAGGTACCTCAGTTGGAAATGCAGAAATCACCTGTCTTCTGCGTCCATCATGCTGGGAACTGCAGACCAGAGCTGTTCCTATTCGGCCATCTTGGAACACCCCTCCTATTGTTTTCTTAAGTAATATAAAAGTTAATGTAATAATTTAAAACTAAGATCTGGGAACTTGAAACTTCATGTGCAAAATATTTACCATAATGCCTGACACAATAGATACTCAATTAATGGTATTAGTATCATTCATACCTGACAGTTATTATCATGGTACCAACTAACATAATAAATATACAGATATTTTAAGTTGATTTCAGATTTGTAAATCAGACTTTGCAGAAGTTGAAGAAGTGAAAGAAAGAAATAGGGGCAGGAGACACATTCACCTTTAATGTATTGAGTGAAACACTTTATATATAGTTTAAAGATTATTACATATTTATTTCATGGCATTTTCTTTCTTTCTTTCTTTCTTTCTNTAGATGTCTACTAGGTCTGCTTGTTGCAGAGCTGAGTTCAGTTCCTGGATATCGTTGTTAACCTTCTGTCTCGTTGATCTGTCTAATGTTGACAGTGGGGTGTTAAAGTCTCCCATTATTATTATGTGGGAGTTTAGGTCTCTTTGTAGGTCTCTAAGGACTTGCTTTATGAATCTGGGTGCTCCTGTATTGGGTGCATATATATTTAGGATAGTTATCTCTTCTTTGTCTCTTTTGATCTTTGTTGTTTTGAAGTCTGTTTTATCAGGGACTAGGGTTGCAACCCCTGCTTTTTTTTTTTTTTTTTTTTTGCTTTCCATTTGCTTGGTAGATCTTCCTCCATCCCTTTATTTTGAGCCTATGTGCATCTTTGCACGTGAGATGGGTCTCCTGAATACAGGACACTGATGGGTCTTGACCCTTTATCCAATTTGCCAGTCTGTGTCTTTTAATTGGTGCTTTTAGCCAATTTACATTTAAGGTTAATATTGTTATGTGTGAATTTGATCCCGTAATTATGATGTTCGCTGGTTGTTTTGCCAGTTAATTGATGCAGTTTCTTCATAGCATCGAGGATCTTTACAATTTGGCATGTTTTGCAGTGGCTGGTTCCGGTTATTTCTTTCCATGTTTAGTGCTTCTTTCAGGAGCTCTTGTAACGCAGGCCTGGTGGTGACAGAAATCTCAGTATTTGCTTGTCTGTAAAGGATTTTATTTCTCCTTCACTTACGAAGCTTAGTTTGGCTAGATATGAAATTCTGGATTGAAAATCTTTTCTGTAAGAATATTGAATATTGGCCCCACTCTCTTCTGGCTTGTAGTACTTCTGCTGAGAGATCTGCTGTTAATCTGATGAGCTTCCCTTTGTAGGTAACTTGACCTTTCTCTCTGGCTGTCATTAACACTTTTCCTTCATTTCAACCTTGGTAAATCTGACATTTATGTGTCTTGGGGTTGCTCTTCTCAAGGAGTGTCTTTGTGGTGTTCTCTGTATTTCCTGAATTTGAATGTTGGCCTGCCTTGCTAAGTTGAGGAAGTTCTCCTGGATAATATCCTGAAGAGTGTTTTCCTGCTTGGTTCCATTCTCCCCATCACTTTCAGGTACACCAATCAGACATAGATTTGGTCTTTTCACATAGTCCCATATTTCTTGGAGGCTTTGTTTCTTTTACTCTTTTTTTCTCTAACCTTGTCTTCTCGCTTCATTTCATTAATTTGATCTTCAATCACTGATACCCTTTCTTCCACTCGATAAAATCGGCTATTGAAGCTTGTGCGTGCGTCATGAATTTCTCGTGGCATGGTTTTCAGCTCCATCAGGTCATTTAAGGTCTTCTCTTCACTGTTTATTCTAGTTAGCCATTCATCTAATCTTTTTTCAGGTTTTTATTTTCCTTGCAATGGGTTCGAACATCCTCCTTTAACTCGGAGAAGTTTGTTATTACCAACCTTCTGAAGCCTCCTTCTGTCAACTCGTCAAAGTCATTCCCTGTCCAGCTTTGTTCTGTTGCTGGCAAGGAGCTGCGATCCTTTGGAGGAGAAGAGGCGCTCTGACTTTTAGAGTTTTCAGCTTTTCTGCTCTGGTTTCTCCTCGTGTTTGTGGTTTTATCTACCTTTGGTGTTTGATGTTGGTGACCTACAGATGGGGTTTTGGTGTAGATGACCTTTTTGATGATGTTACTACTATTCCTTTCTGTTTGTTAGTTTTCCTCCTAACAGTCAGGTCCCTCAGCCGCAGGTCTGTTGGAGTTTGCTGGAGTTACACCCCAGACCCTGTTTGCCTGGGTGTCACCAGTGGAGGTTGCAGAACAGCAAATATTGCAGAACAGCAAATATCGCTGCCTGATCCTTCCTCTGGAGGGCTTTGTCCCAGAGGAGCAGCCACCTATATGAGGCGTCTTTTGGCCACTACTGAGAGGTGTCTCCCAGTTAGGCTACTTGGGGTCAGGGACCCATTTGAGGAGGCAGTCTGTCCGTTCTCAGAGCTCAAACGCCATGCTGGGAGAACTACTGCTTTCTTCAGAGCTGTCAGACAGGGACGTTTAAGTTTGCAGAAGTTATCTACTGCCTTTTGTTCAGCTATTCCCTGCCCACAGAGGTGGAGTCTAGAGCTAGTAGGCCTTGTTGAGTTGTGGTGGGCTCCACCTAGTTCGAGCTTCCTGGCCGTTTTGTTTACCTGCTCACGCCTCAGCAATGGGGGACGCCCCTCCCCAAGTCAGGGTGCCACCTCGCAGTTCAATCTCAGACTGCTGCACTAGCAGTGAGCAAGGCTCCGTGGGCATGGGACCCACCGAGCCAGGCATGGGAGAGAATCTCCTTGTCTCCCAGTTACTAAGACCTTGGGAAAATGCAGTATTTGGGCAGACGTGTCCTGTTTTTCCAGGTGATCTGTCACGGCTTCCCTTGGCTAGGAAAAGGAAATCCCCCAACCCCTTGCACTTCCTGGGTGAGGCACCCCTCCCTGCTTTAGCTTGCCCTCTGTGGCCTGCACTCACTGTCCAGCCAGTCCCAATGAGATGAACCAGGTACCTCAGTTGGAAATGCAGAAATCACCTGTCTTCTGCGTCCATCATGCTGGGAACTGCAGACCAGAGCTGTTCCTATTCGGCCATCTTGGAACACCCCCTCCTATTGTTTTCTTAAGTAATATAAAAAGTTAATGTAATAATTTAAAAACTAAGATCTGGGAACTTGAAACTTCATGTGCAAAATATTTACCATAATGCCTGACACAATAGATACTCAATTAATGGTATTAGTATCATTCATACCTGACAGTTATTATCATGGTACCAACTAACATAATAAATATACAGATATTTTAAGTTGATTTCAGATTTGTAAATCAGACTTTGCAGAAGTTGAAGAAGTGAAAGAAAGAAATAGGGGCAGGAGACACATTCACCTTTAATGTATTGAGTGAAACACTTTATATATAGTTTAAAGATTATTACATATTTATTTCATGGCATTTTCTTTC
>NW_016804447.1:5840784-5860709 GCF_001698545.2 Rhinopithecus bieti | reverse complement strand
TCCCTCCCTCCCTTCCTTCCTTCCTTCCTTCCTTCCTCCCTCCCTCCCCTCCCTCTGTTGCCCGTTCCTTCCTGTCTTACTCTGTTGCCCGGACTGGAGTGCACTGGCACAATCTTGGCTCACTGCAACCTCTGCCTCCTGAGTTTAAGCCATTCTCCTGCCTCAGCCTCCTGAATAGCTGGGAGTATAGGTGTGCATCACCACACCCAGCTAATTTTTGTATTTGTAGTAGAGATGGGGTTTTGTCATGTTGGCTAGGCTGGTCTTGAACTCCTGACCTCAAGTGATCCACCCACCTCAGACTCCCAAAGTGCTGGGATTATAGGCATGAGCCACTGCACCCAGCCACATTTTTTTTTTCAATTTAGTAAAATCACTATACTGTTATAAAGAAGCTTCTTACATGTTTGTTTTCCATTAATAATAACATGTAGAATTAAAACCAAAATGCAATTGTATTCAAAATGTAATAAGTGAAATGTATTTTCATCAGAAGCACAAATTAAAGTCAGTGTAAAAAAAAGTTTCCGAATTATTTTCTTTTCTCTTTTTTTTTTTACTACTTATAATACTTTATTCTACTTAACTTTTCTTTTTTTTAAAAATAATTTCAAGATTTATTTTAGATTCAGCAGGTACATGTGTAGATTTGTTACATGGGTATATTGCGTGATGCTGAGGCAGAACTTTGGGGTAATAAAGATTCCGTCACCTAGATACTGGGCGTAGTACCTTATAGGAAGTTTTTGAGCTCTTTCTCCCTCATCCTCTCCCCTCTCTAGTAGTCCCCAGTTCTGTTGTTCCCATCTTTATGTCCATATGTAGTCAGTGTTTAGCTCACACTTATAAGTGAGAACATGTGGTATTGGTATTTGGTTTTCTGTTCCTTTGTTAATTTGCTTTGAATGATAGTCTCCAGCTGTATCTGTGCTGCTGCGAAGGTCACGATTTCATTCATTTTTATGGCTGCATAGTATTCCGTGGTGTATATGTACCACATTTTCTTTATCTAGTTCACCACTGATGGGAACCTAGGTTGATTCCATGTTTTTGCTATTGTGAATAGTAGTGCGATGAACATACGAGTGTATGTGTCGTTTTATAGAATGATTTATTCTTCTTTCAGTATATACCCAGTAATGGGATTGCTGGAATGGTAGTTCTGTTTTTAGTTATTTGAGAGTATCCAGACTTCTTTCCACAGTGGCTGAACTGATTTACATTCCCATCAATAGTGTATAAGTGTTCCCTTTTTCTGCAGCCTTGCTAGCACCTGGTATTTTTTTTTTTTCCTTTTAGTAGTAGCCATTTTGACTGGTGTGAGATGGTATTTCATTGTGTTTTTTACTTTGCATTTATCTGATGATTAGTGATATTGAGCATTTTTTTTCATGTTTGTTGGCTGCTTATATGTTTTCTTTTGAGAAATGTCTGTTTATGTACTTTGCCCACTTTTCTATGGGGTTGTGTTTTCCTTGTTGTTTTATGTAAATTCCTTATAGATTCTAGATATTAGAACTTTGTCAGATGCATAGTTTGCAGGTATTTTCTCTCATTCTGTGGGTTGTCTGTTTACTCCATTGATAGTTTCTTTTGCCAAACAAAAGCTCATTAGTTTAATTAGGTCCCAGTTATCAATTTTTGTCTTTGTTGCAGTTGCTTTAGAGCAGTGGTCCCCAAAGTACCTGGTGCCATTTGACACTGAGGACTGGTTTCGTGGAAGACAATTATTCCATGAACCAAGGCTGGGGGAGGAATGGTTTCAGGATAAAATTGTTCGACCTTAGATCATCAGGCATTAGGGCATTAAATTCTCATAAAGAGCATGCAACCTGGATCCCTTGGATGTGTAATTCACAATAGGGTTCACACCACTATGAGAATCTAATGCAGCCGCTGATCTGACAGGAGTTAGAGCTCAGGCCGTAATGGTCGCACCCCTGCTGCTCACCTCCTGCTGTGTGGCCCCATTCCTGACAGCCATGGAGTGGTAGTGGTCCATGGCCTGGGGTTTGGGGACCCTTGCTTTAGAGGGTCATAAATTTAGTCGTGTATTATTTGCCAAGGCTAATGTTCAGAGTGGTATTTCCTAATTTATCTTGAGTTATCTTTTGGGTGTAGTTAAAAGTAGAATCCAGTTTCATTCCTTTGCATATGGCTAACCAGTTTTCCCAACACCAATTTTTAAATAGGGAGTCCTTTCCCCATTGCTTGTTTTTGTCAACTTTGTTGAGCATCAGATCATTGCAGATACGCAGCTTTATTTCTGGTTACTGTATTCTGTTCCATTTGGCTATGTGTCTGTTTGTACCAGTACCTTTATATATACTTTTAAGAAGTCATCTCAACAACGCTAGTAGTTAGATAATCATCATTTTATAAATGAGAAGATGAAAACACTGGGAGACTGGCCCAAGGTCACACAGCTAGTATATGGTCAGGATTCAAATCGTGGAAGACAATTATTTCTGCTTCTGACTAGGATGGAATAGGGATGGAATTTACTTTAAGGCCTTTACTGAAAACTGGGACAAAATATAGGAAACCACAGTTTTCAGACATTGGAAAATGGGCAGCACAGGGCAGATCTGAGGGAAGGAAAACAAATGATAAGAGCTCTATGATTGCCCCGTCTTAGGTTCTGGAGAGAGTTTCCAGGCCACCGTGCAGAGATAAAAAACCTAAATTGAGCTCCATGATCATTGAGCTGAGGAGTTGGAGTTCAGAATTTGAGAGGCCAAGGAAAGTAGAATTTGAAAAGCAGAGTATTGGAGAGCTCCAGAGTTCTACAGAGGGTAACTTTGCAGTATTTCTTAGTGCATGTGTGGAGGAAACTATACAAGGCCAGAGAAAGAAAATTATTTAGGTGGGACAGTCCCTAGAGCTCACATGGGACTGGGCAAAATTTATTTTTCCATTAGACAGCGTGAAAAGATACTCTAATGCATGGTACTTTGAGTAGAAATCTCAGAAGGATTTTGCCTCAGTAGTAGGGCCAAATTAGCCATAGACTAAAGGCTATTCTGGTTTTGGAACAAGAATAAAAGTAAGGTTTGAAAAGATCCGACTGTTTCTAAGTACAGTAACGTGTTGCTTAATGACAGGGATATGTTCTGAGAAATGTGTCATTAGACAATTTTGTCATGTGTAAACATCATAAACTATACATATATCCACCTAGATGGCACAGTATACTACATACCTAGCCTGTATGGTACAGCCTATTACTCCTAGGCTACAAACCTGTACAGCATGTCACTGTGCTGAATACTGTAGGCATTGTAACATAATGGTTAATATTTGTGTACCTAAACATACCTAAACATAGAAAAGGTTTAAACAATAAAAATACAATATTATACTCATGGGAGCCCTGTCATATACATGGACTGTTGTTGACTGAAACTTCATTATGTGGCTCATGACTGTATCTTAGCTGCATTCCAGAACAAAGATTCAGAAATATGTAAAAGAAAACAAAGAATCCAGCTCTGAAAAAAACATTAAATTCACAATGTCTGACATCCAATCAGAAATGACTGGGCAGCCCAGGTGGGTTCATTGGTGAACTTTATCAGACATTTAAGGGAGAATTTATATTAATTCTCTATAATCTCTTCCAGAAGACAGAATCAGAGGAAATGCCTCCTAACTCATTCTACAAGGCCAGCATTATCCTAATACCAAAACCAGACAAAGACATCTTCACCTGGGTAATAACAAGGGCTCCCATCCTCTGCCGTGGTGTCACTAGAGATAGTGAGGAACTTGGACATCCACTCTCAACTGGCAGTAATGAGGCACCCTGCCCTCATCCTGCCTGGGTCATGTCAGAGGAGGCCTAGTACAGGGTCAGGACTTTAACCACTACCCAGCTGTGTGTTGTCAATGGAGGCCACATCTGGCCCTGTGGTATCAATGTAGGTAACATGAGGAGCAATAATAAATTACTCCTACGCTTCCCATCCAGGGAGGTGTCAATTGAGGCCTAATGGGGAACCAGAACTCCCACCCCTGTTCAGCATGGATATCATGAGGAGCCCTCCCTCCTTGGGTATCAACAGAAGTAGAGTGGAGAATCGGGACTACTACCTCCTCCTGGCAGTAATGAGGTGGCAACACCACCCATCCCCTACCATAGCAATATCACAGAAAGCCAGCTAATGCAAACTTTGTATAAGATCTGGAATCTCATAACTTAATTCCCCAAATGTCCAAGTTTCAGTTGAAAATCACTTGTCACACCAAGAACTAGGAAGGTCTGAAACTGAATGTAAAACATACTAATAGATGCCAACACCAAGATGCAGAGGTGTTAGAATTATTTGACAAACATTTTAAAGCAGCCATGGTAAGAATGATTCAATGAGCAATTACAAATGTGGTTGAAACAAATTTAAAAAAATAGACTTAGCAAAGAAACAGAGAATAAAGAGAAGAAAATTGGAAATTTTAGAACTGAAAAATAGAGTGACTAAGAAAGCCTGAGTTGCCAGGCTCAACTGCAGAATGGAAGGGATAGAGGAAAAAATTACTGAACTTAAAGGTAGAACATTAGAAATTACCCAATCTGAACAGACTAGAGAAAATAGATTTAAAAAGCAAATAAACAGAGATTCTCAGTGTCCTGTGGGACTATAACAAAATATCTAAGATTTCTGTCCTTGAAAGGAGAAAGAGGGAAGGTTGAAAAGGTAATGGAAGAAATAATGACTGAAAACTTTCCAGGTTTGATAAAGGTGCAAACATGTAGTTTCAAGAAGCTGAACACATTCACACCAAGAGATACCATGGTCAGGTTTATAAAAACTGTAGGAAAATCTTGAAAGCAGCCCAAGGAATTATATCTTACCCATTGGGGAAAACAATTAGAAAATTAGCTCATTTCTTATCAGAAATCATTGAGGCCTGAAGGAAGTGGCACATTATTAAGTGCTGAAAGATAAGGACTGTCAACTCATAATTCTATATCCAGCAGAAATATCCTTCAGGAATGTAGGTGAAATCAAGACATTCTCAAATGAAGGAAAACGAAGAGAACTTTTTGCCAGTAGACCTATCCAAAAGAGAAGTTTGTCTAAACAAGAAGAAAACAGTAAAAAGAAGGAATCTCAAAATATTGGGAAGGATAAATGTACATGGTAAACAAAACTGTGGGTATATGTAATAGACTTCCTTTTGCCTCATGAATTTTCTAAAGTTTGGTGGTTGAAGTAGAAATTTTAACTCTGTTGTGGTTCTCAATGTATAGAGAAAATATTTTAGGTAAGTATAAATGAGCAAGGGCAAAGGGATATAAAAGGAGGTGAAGTTTCTACACATCACTAAAACTGACAAAACGAATTCAGTAGACCATGGTAAGTTACATAAATATAATAACTAGAACAACCAGTAAGAAAGCTATACAAGGAAATACGTTCAAAACATTATAGATAAAATGGAATCCTGAAATATGTTCATGTAACAGGCAGGAAAAACAGAGAAACTAAAAACAGAGAAGAAATAGAACAAAAGTGACTTAGTATATCAATGATAATAAATGTAAATGGTCTGAATACATGAATTAAAATACAGAGATTTACAGTGTAGATTTTTAAAAATGACCTAACTGTACTGACAGTCCCCAGATTACAATAGTTGAAGTTGGATGATTTTTCAACTTAACGATGAGTTTATTGGGATGTAACTCCGTTGTAAGTCAGAGTGCTCCTTATGACATAGTGTGGTTACGGTTTCTACTGAATGCATGTCACTTCATACCATTGAAAGTTGAAAAGTTGTAACTTGAACCATCATAAGTCAGGGTCCATATGCTATGTTGCCAGCATAAACTGCATTTTTCACATATATTTTTCACTTTTCATGAGTTTATTGGGATGTAATTGCATCATAAGTCAAGGGGTAACTGTATGAAGTCTGTAGGAAACTCCACGTATAACTGTATAGGCAGTTTGTAAATAAAAGGATATAAAAAGATACATCATGGAATCATTAATTAAAAGCAGGGGTGGCAGTATTAATATCAGATAGAGCAGACTTTGGGGCAAAGGAACATAACAAAGAAAAATACCAGATTTAGGCCATGCGCAGTGGCTCACGCCTATAATCCCAGCACTTTGGGAGGCTGAGGCAGGCAGATCACAGGGTCAGGAGATGGAGACCATGGTGAAACCCCGTCTCTACTGAAAATAGAAAAAATTAGCCGGGTGCAGTGGCGGGCACCTATAGTCCCAGCTACTCAGGAGACTGAGGCAGGAGAATGGCGTGAACCCGGGAGGCGGAGCTTGCGGTGAGCCAAGATCGTGCCACCTGCACTCCAGCCTAGGGGACAGAGCGAGACTCCGTCTCAAAAAAAATAAATAAATAAATAAATAAATAAATACCAGATTTGTATAGAAAGAGATTATATAATGACAAAAGGGGTCAGCCCAGCAAGAAGACACAGGAATACTAAATGTAAATGTATGTGCACCAGAGGTGCAAAATGTTTGAAGCAAAAATTGATAGAACTAAAAGAAGAAATAGACAAATCTATAATTATAGTTGGTGACTTCATACCCCACTCTCAAGAAATGATAGAACAATTAAAAATCAGCAAGGATAAACAAGAATGCAATAACACCATCAACCATCAGAACCTAAATAACATTTATAAAACATGCCACCCAAGGAGAACACCCAGACATGGTCTTTTGATGTATTCACTGAATATATATAAATGCTTACTGAACATATGCAAGAGAGACCATATCCTGGGCTATAAAATAAACCTCAACAAACTTATACAACTTGAAATCATAACAAGTGAGTTTTCTGACCACAGTAGAATCAAATTACAAATTAATAACAGAAAATAACAGGGAAATCTTCAAACACTTGGAAATGAAATGACATACTTAAAAAAAATTTATGGGTCAAGGAAGAAATTTCAAAGAAAAACATTTCAGTGAGATTACATTTCAAAAAATACATTGGATGAAAATGAAAAGGCAGCATATCAAAAATTTTAGGACACAGCTAAAGCAGTGCCAAGAAAAATTTATAGCACTAAATGCATACGTTAGAAATGAGAAAACAAGTCAGTAATATAAGCTCCCATCTCAAGAACCTGTAAAAAGAGTGTCAAAAAATAAATAAATAAATAAAGCAAGCAGAAGCAGAAGGGAAATAATAAACATAGCAGAAATTGAAAACAGAAATAATAGAGAAAATCAGCGAAACAAAGAGCTAGTTCTTTGAAAAGATAATAAAAGTGACCAACTTTTAGCAAGACTAACAAAAAAGATGGAAGATACAAATTTTACCTCTCAGGAATGAGAATATCACTCATGACCTTGCAGACATTAGAAGGGAAATGAGATAATCCTTTGAACAACTCTACTGTAATAAATTTGACAGTGCAGATGAAATGGATCAATTTCTTAAAAGGCACAAACTACCACAACTCATTTAATGTGAAATCTGCAGTTTGTATAGAGCTATTACTGTTAGGGAAATTGAACCTGTAATTTTAAAACTCCCAAAATGAATAGTTAACTAGAGAATTTTACCAGGTGTTTAAAGAAGAATTACTACCAATTCTACATAATGTCTTCCCCAAAAATGGAAGAGGAATGTTACCAATAGGGGAATCTTGGTTAAAGGATATACAGGATCCCTCTATATTAATCCTTATAATAATTCTTTGTGAACCTACCATTATCTGAAAAAGTTTAATTTTAAAAGAAGTAACTGGAGAAAGAAAAGACATCTTATACAGAGGAACAAAGAATGACAACAGACTTATTTTTACAAGTAGTACAAGCCAGAAGACAGTAGAGCAATATCTTTAAAATACTAAAAAAAAAAAAAAGAAACCTAGGCACTTTGATTCCAGAGCCTTTTCTCTTATCCATATCCCTATGTTGTATCGTAAAGGTAATAAAAACAAGGAAGGATGGAGTAATTAGATAACACTACCTTTCCCTCTTGTGTGCCTTGGGGAATTGAAGTGCTATCATTTTTTGAAAAGGAAATCAGTCACTATTCCTAGTCCTATTGTTTCTGTTTAGTTTCCTTTACTTCAATAACTTTTTAAAAAGTAATATTAGTTAGCACATTGTCTTATCTGTCAAGCAGGTTTATATTTAGAATAGAATACAGTAAATGTAGAGGTAACTGCAATACAGGCGGATTTAGATAAAGTTCATAAAAGAGAAATTTAAACAAAGCCCTTTGGAAATTTAGAGGAAAGTTTGAGAGCACAAGAAATTGAGGACATCAAGGAAGATGACATGTGAGTCTGATTGAAAATGGCGAAAAAGGGAAGAGCTGAGGCTTTATCCAAGATCTGTGCCGAATGTCTGGGACACGAGTAGTGTTATGGCAATGATTGTAATAAGCTCTGCATCAGCAGAGATTTTGTGTTTGTTTGCTTATCTGCTGGGTTGTGTCCTTACTACCTAAAACAGTATTGGGTACTTAGTAAGTACTCAGTAAATATTTGTTGCATGAATAAATAAATGAATAGTAGAATTAGATGGCAGTTTTGGTAAGAATGATTGATACATCTGGTTTAGGAGTTATAAACATGGAATCTAATTCTCAGCCATCAGCTAGCTGTCATCCAGTCTCATAGCTTCAACTATGACTTCAGCTATCACACAGATGCCTCTGAAAACATGGAAAGAAAGCAATAATATAGGAAGTATATAGGTGAAGAACATTGTGAACTGTGTGACCCCATGTGTAAAATGGGGACTACAAGAGAAATTATTAATATTGATTTTACATCTGGAGCACTTAGCTCAGTATTTGATCCATAGTAAGTACTCAGTAAAGGGCACCATTGTCTGAAACTGAGTTACACATTGACTCCTGACCTTAGCCTTAGATGAGCCATCAGACCTGTAATATAGCATATTAAAACCATATTAAGTTACCTCATGTAAAAGGTGAACAGGATCTTAAAGATCAGCTAGCCCAAGTTCTTCATTTAAACTGAGGACAGAATACAGTGGATAAAAAGGTAATCTGGGACCAAACCGGGAAGTAATAGTTATTTGTAAAGCGTGGGAGGAAAAATAGGAGAGAAACACTAATTAGTTGGGCTTTGAGGGCTTAACTCTAAATACCACAGCTACCTTCAAGGATGAATTTTATTCTCTGGAAAATAATATTTGTCTGCTGGATAGCTCTACCTATATTTCTCAATGGCATTTAAATTCAGCATGTCCAGAAACAAATTGGAATCACTATGTGTTAAAACTAAAAAGGTTGTTAGAATGCATCTAATTCAGTTTCCCATTTTACAGGTGTGGAGAACAGGTCCTGCTCTGGGGTGGAGGTCTTAAACTTTTTAGATTCATTGATAGTGCTGTGATCAAACAGTTGTTCCTTGGACCACTTTTGTCTAGGTTGTGGAGCATTTCTTTAGGTTTTGTTTTTTTTTTTTTGCCGGGGGAGCTTACAATGAGCCTTTGATGTTCATCCTGGCTGTAAACAACCTCTGTCTTGTTTTGAGCAGTGGTTTTCAACTTTTTAAAAAACAAAAAAACCCAGCTGAATCTTTTACTTAAGTTGAATCATATGAAGAAACCCCAAAAGAGACTAAAAATAGAAGCTTATATTTAATGCCAGAGATTTGGTGGGGGTGGTCATAGGGGATAGATAGTTGGGGAGATCAGGAAAGGGAAAGAATGAGTTATAGACCCTAGTTGCTTGCCACTGGTCTCCAGAGGTGAGGAGCTTCTGAAATGCCTTAGAGGTTAGGAAACAGTTTGAAACCCACTGATTTGGAGGCCCATGAAGTCCAGCAGTGATAATTGGCATGAATGACAACACCACTGGTGTCTCTGCTCTGCAAGTTCCCCAGTGACTTTAACACCTGCCCTGGAGTAATGATTTTTCAATTCTTTCTTGAATCTAAGAACTAAGAACTAGGCCATCATTACAATTAGGACTTTAATAAACTCTCAGCTATCATTTAAAAACTCTCATCAATCACATTTGCTTTTATGTACTCAGGCAGTTTGTGTGTGAATTAAGTTGCCCTGACATAGATAATTTTATTAGTATAGACATAGCTCAAGAATTACAGTCATGTGAGGAAAAGCTTAGGAGTAGTCAGAGTTTTGGTCATGAACCCCTTTAATGTTATGATGAATTTTAAAATACTTGATATATTTTAATAATTATTTTATAGTATTATAATTTTAAATTTTAGCAACTGATTAAGCCCTGTGCTAGACACCACGTGGAAATAGAGGGAAAACAGGACACAGTCCTTGAACTCACATTTGAGTCTAAGAACAGAAAGAAGGTGATACTTAAAAATTTTTCCTTTGTTCTTTGTTTCAGCACCCGAGCTTTGATTTTGTGCAATTTTTAATTTTACTGACTTGTAAAGCATGTTCATGACTGAAAATTTAATTAACCTTGTGTGCTTTCTTTAAAATTATTATTAGATTGCAAGACTGGAGGAAGATAAAGAAGAACTACGTAACCAGCTGCTTAATGTTGATCTCACAAGAGACAGCAAACGAGTGGAACAACTTGCTCGAGAAAAAGTCTATTTGTGTCAAAAATTAAAAGGTTTAGAGGCTGAAGTAGCAGAATTAAGGGCTGAAAAGGAGAATTCTGATGCTCAGGTGGAAAATGCCCAAAGAATACAGGTGCGGCAGTTGGCTGAGATGCAGGCTACAGTCAGATCCCTGGAGGTAAGATTCTGATTACTTCCCAGTAGAGTATGGCATAGTTTTTTAAAGTGCAATTGACAAACTTTTGATTTTTAGAGCATAAATGTATGCTCTCCAAGCTAATGCTGACACATTTGTGTAATCCCAAGAGTATTTATTCTTTTAGTAAAGAAGAAAGCTATTGATTCATAAGCAATACGTATGCTACCACATTTATAAAGGGATATTTATTCTGTGGGAGTTAAGTCACCTATCTGAAATGTCTTAACTCTTAAAATGCCACATAATAGAATATGCAAAATAAAAATATATGTATTTGAGTTTCTGAAAGTAAAGTCATCTCAAACCAGAAAGAATAATTTCTTTCAATATAGTACATTCCTTACAGTGGGATTTGAGATCTTAAAGTTGCAAATCCTGCTTGAACAGAAATACTATACTGATATATCTTATGACAGCTTCTTCCCAGACTAGTAAAATCCAACTGTAAAGGTATACATGCCTTTGCAGAATTATTTCCCTGGGTTCATTAGAGAACGATAAGTGTTGGCAGACCTGACTGCTACTCCTAGGGGTATTGCCTTATGAAAATTCTTGGTTTCCATTTTATTCAGATACACTTATTCTTCTTAGTTCTTAGTGCCTAACTTGTAGCAAACATACCTGTTTAATTGTTTTTATTTATTTTTTACAGTTCAAAGTGTTTCTTTTTCCTTTGGAATAGTTATAAAATGATTTGGGTGGGGGGAGGGACATTAGTGGGCATTTAATTTGTAGTTAAAATCAATATTCAAATCCAAGATGGTGATTTTCTTTCCCCCCAGCCAGTGATACAGGAATACACTGGTATGTTTTGAAGAGTAGAAGTTACTTTTTTATTTTGTTACATGACGCTAAGTCAGTATTTACTGGTTTTCTGAATTAAAAGTTGTCAGTATCATTGTACCTTAAACATGAAGCAGTTCATTGTGAGACTGTTTATGTTGCCATCCTTCCATCCTTATGTATTTTACACAGTGACAGAATAAGTGAGACAACTGCAGTTGAATATAGTGTACAGTTCTGATGTGAAACTTTCCATTGAGGTCCTTTAGAGTGATTATTTTCAGGGCAAGTTGAATGATGACAAAAGATTTGTGACATTTTCATAAGAGCCTATATTTTTATCATTTGTCAGATGAAATGAAAATAAGCATATGACAGCAAGCATTTCTTTCTTCTTTAACTTTCTTGGCTATCATTGTGCCCAGAGAGTGTTATTTCATATATGAAGAAAATAGGTTTTTTCCCTAATTATTTGTCGAATATAGTCCTTAACATATTTAAGATAGATGTTCCCCAACTTAAGGTGGTTTGACTTATGATTTTTTGACTACACAATGGTGTGAAAGCCATATATGTATTTATATACTTTGAATTTTGATCTTTTCCTGGGTTACTGATATGTGGTATGATACTCTCAATGCTGTGTAGCTGCACTGAGCCACAGTTCCCAGTCAGTCACATGATCATGAGGGTAAATAACCTCTTTACTGAGTACTGTGTTGCCAGATGATTTTTTCCAACTGTAGGCCAATTCACGTGTTTTGAGGATGCTTAAGGTAGGCTAGTCTAAGTTATGGACTTAGATATTTTCAATTTGTGATAGGTTTATCAGGATGTAACTCCATCATAAGTTGAAGAGCATCTGTATGTACGAAATGAGATGTTATGAAACTGAAGTGTATCTTTTAAATGCCAAAACATTTTCATTTTGATTATGTTGAGGTCGGGTATGGTGGCTTATGCCTGTAATCCCAGCACTTTGGGAGGCTGAGGTAAATGGGTCACCTGAGCTCAGGAGTTTGAAATGAGCCTGAACAACACGGGTAAAACCCTGTCTCTACAAAAAATACAAAAATTAGCCAGGCACCGTGGTGTGCACCTGAAGTCCCAGCTACTCGGGAGGCTGAGGCAGGAGAATTGTTTGTGCTCGGGAGGCTGAGGTTGCAATGAGCCAAGATCGTGCCATTGCACTCCAGCCTGGGAGACAGAGCAAGACCTTGTCTGAAAAAAAATACGTGTGTGTGTGTGTGTCTGTGTGTGTGTGTGTGTATAAAATGTTGAGTAGACATGTTTTTTAAAAAAGGTTTTAGTTCCCCTCCCCTCATGAAAGAGTACTATCAATATTACCAACCAGAAACTTTTTTGACAACCTACAGACTTCATTAACAATCTTAATTGTGTCATGAGATCAGGAACCTCTTTGCTTGTACTTAAGAAGTCTGCAGATTAGCTGAGGATTTTGAAATAATACCTTTCGCTGTTTCTTTTTTGAAAATCATTGATTTTAGATTTTCAATTTGTACTTGTTACTATCAATGAGCCCTGTCTTCTACTTTCTAATATGCTTTTTCCTATCTGTTGTAGACTGGAAACTTCCAAAAATGTTTGAAATAAGTCAGTGTTAAGAATAAATAGACATCAAATGAATGCCTTAGGTACTTTCTCTCCTGAGAGAAGTATATAAACTTTATTTTGTTGGTGGTCATTCATATGTTGTTTGTCTACATATCTTTATTGCATATTTCCTGAAGCACTATCTTTCATTTGAATTCTACCAATTAGTTTGAGAAAATGTTTGTTACATAGGTATATGTTAATGTTGAGGTTTTGAATAATTTTTGTATAATTATAAATGTATTTTAAATAGTGCTTATTTGGTTTTGAAATGCTTGAAAAATAAATGAATTTTAAAATATTTTGTTTGAATGAAAGGCTGAAAACAATCAGCTAATTTACGGGCAGAACGCTTGGAAAAAGAGCTACAATCAAGCAGTGAACAAAATACGTTTTTAATTAATAAATTGCATAAAGCTGAACGAGAAATAAGTACATTGTCCAGTAACGTAAGTTGTTTTATGTTTCTGTTTCATTCTTTAGCATGTTTGCTACTATATAATGATAAATTTTATTTTTAATAATTCATTTCTTTATACTGAAATGTTTTATTATATCATTCTACCTTCCAAGAAATAAATACATTGATCAGTAGAGTATGTTATCTTATGCCTCTACTTCATTCCGTAGAATACTTGATACTGTAGTACAGTGACAAATTTTGCATTCTCTGTATTGAAATATTTTTAATCTTGTCACTCTGCCTTCCAAATACATGCAGAATCTGATCAATTCTTACCACATCCACTGTGACCTTTCTAGTCCAAGCCATGAATTTTTTAGGGTCAATTTCTGTGCTAGGTTGCTTACTGGTCTTTCTGCTTTCTACCCATTCAGAGCTCTGTGTGATCTGGAGTCTTTTCACAGCCATGACCATGTATTTTTCCTCCTGTTCACTTTGCTCCCTTTGGCCTTCTCACTCTTTGAGCAAACTCACGTCTTGCTCAGAGTTTCTGCACTTGTCTGAGCTTGACAGCCTTCTCTCACATATCCACATAACTTGCTTCCTCACTCCCTAGATGTTGCCTAACCAGAGAGGCTTTCCTTGTCTTCACATTGTAAAATAGCATCTTCCTTCTTCCTCTGTCTTTCTATCTTCCTTACCTGCTTCATTGCTCTTAATACTATCTGATATAGTTATTTGGTTTTTATGTTTTGGTCTCCCCTTTTCTTTCCCACCACCTTCCCCTTAACCCAATATAAGCTCCAAGAGAGCAGGGACATTGTTTTCATCACTACTACTTTTCCAGCTTCTAGAACAGTGCTGGCACATAGTAGGTACTCAATAAATATTTCCTCAATGAATAAGTAGTAGCTGCATGATCTACATTTATATTCTCCTTAACAGACTGGATTCAAATTTTGATTTTTCCGTTACTAAAAAAAGCTGTGTGACCTTGGGCAGTTCACCGTCTCTCTGAAACTTAAGTGCCTTTGTCTATGAAATGGGACTAATACCTACCTTATAGAGTTGTGGCAAAAATTAAATGTAGCTGATGATGAAAATGATAATAGCAGTGATTATACACTGGTAATATCCTTAAATAAGAAAATATTGTAACATAAGTAATACAGAATTTTTAGTCCATTGACTAGTCTGTATCTCATTGTCTCAATAACTGTGTGTAACCTTAGGCAAGTTACCTAATATCATTAGGATTCAATTTCCTTATATCTGTAAGAACTCTTCCAGTCTACTAAGACTGTGTAAGAACTACTAGGAAATAATTTGATTGCCTCCTGATTAACTATAAGTAGATTATATATTCAACAGATACACATTGAACGCTTGTAACTATAGAGTATACAAAAAAATAGATATAAAACACAAGTAAATTCAGGATATAGGGAGTTTTCATGCTTTTCTTCCAATTCCAGTATAAATTATTTTCAGTTTTGTAAAATAATATTGAATACCTAGTATTTGCAGCACATCGTTCTTGACCTGAGTAGCCAGACTACACTGCTGGAATAATTGGAACCACACATGTCGCAACAGGACATGGGATATGCTGGCTTGTGCTGTGGCTTCTCTCTTCGGAGGTCACCAAGTATAATACTTTTCATTCAGTACATTTTACCTGAGCTCCCTGGCTCACCTTTGTGTTGACCCTGATTTTCCTTCTTTTTTTCCGTATATATACTCTTCCCTATTATTGCTCTTCCTTTTAGAGTTAGAACATAGGTGATTTCTCCTACTCTGCTGGAGAAAAAACAGCAATCTAGTATAGTATTTATTTCTTTGTGCTTGTTTATTAATACACATTGCTAAGAGTTGCCTGTCTTTTTAAAGGCACACTTGCATTATTTTGCATGTAAATGGAGTATTAAATACCATCCTTTAACTTTAAACAAACCAAGTTTCATTTGAAGTCTTGCATGTAAAGATTCCATTGGAAGGGTAAATTTTAAAATAATACTTCAAACATGACTGCCACAGTTTTCTTTGCAACTTGAAGTTTTCATCAACATTTTGCAATTCTAGCAAATGGTTGTTGCAGTGCAAAGGAACACCTGGGGTGTGTTGTCTAAGTTATTCAAATTCATAAATGTTTGTCAGATTTTAGAACAAAGTTATGTCAGTGTGAGTATCAGTATCTTGGATTAAAAGGTGTTACCAAAGATGGCCTAAATATGATGATTAAAAGGTGTTACCAAAGATGGCCTGAAAATGATGACCTTAAGGAGATTTCACATTCAGCGAGGTAAATTCTTCTAGTTCCCTCATAACGTTTTTCATTTTCAGAATGCCAATAAAAGATAGTTTTAAGGAAGCCACCCAACAGAGTTGTCCTTATTTACCTAAATTAATGAGGTAATTACGTCTCAGAACTTTGAAAAAGATCAGGATTTAAGTACCATCTCTTTGGAATCTGTATCCAGGGCTTCTTAGGTAATACATATTGTCAATTATATTTTCGTTTCTTGCTTGTTTATACTATGCTTTTGTGTGTCTTTCTTTGAGTATGTGTACTTTAACAGATCCTGACCCCCTGTAAAATGCCCAGTATTGCCAGTTTTGACATTTATTAAAGTTTTGTTAGTAATACCTGAATACTTCCATTGTGTCAAAAACATAAAGCAAATTCACAGCATAAAGGCCAGAATCTATATGGCAGACATTCTGTGAAGAACAGGGTGACTTGATACAGTGGAGCTTCAGGAGACCATGAATTACTTGAAATTTTATGCAACATTTTAACATGAGCATTTTATTTTTTAAAAATCCCTAATTTTCCTAGGATTTGGGACTTGATCACAAAGAAGATTAAGAACCAGGGATCTAGGGGCAGAAAGAAACCTTATTGTAACATTTGGAATTTGGTTCAGATTACTCGTAGAAAAGAGCTATTATTTGTCATTACTGGGTAATAAATGTTCATATGTTATTTTAAGTAAAATTCTGTTTAGTATATTTTTAGGAAATTTAACAGTATAAGTACATCGGTGATGTTAGGATGATACAAATAAGGCAATAAAGAAAAGCTTAAGATCCATAGATGAGTAAATTTGAATGCAGAGAGGACAGGTAAATTGCTTGAGCATATACCACTGGTTTAACAGCAAAAGTAGGCCTGAAGACAGACCTCACTTGTTGCTTGACTTCCTATTCGGTGTTCTTTCAGTTTCAATAATTATAGTTTAGTTAAAAATGTCTTCTCATTTCAATAAATCTTAGGGTGAAATGAAAATAAGTTTTTTGTAGATCTTGAAGTTACCATGAGATGAATCAACTTTCTATGAAATAAGATGGCTCTAATTTTCCACCTTATGCAGCTATAGTATGTTTGTTAATGAAATGCTGTGTCATTCTTACCCTTTTACAGTTAGTATATAATAGCAGGTTATAATTACATTTGTCATAGTGATTGGATTTTCTTTGTAATTGTATTTCTTCAAAATTTTAAAGTATTTGTAATTTAAATTCTGTCAATGAAATTATAATGTAGTAAAACCCAATCTACAGAAAGTTTAAGTATTAAAACAAATTCTCAGCTGCTTCCATGTGAACATCATTTTATAAGACTTACTTTTGTAGAAAAGAACTTCCAAAAGGAAATTAAAAATGCAGGCTGGGCGTGGTGGCTTGTGCCTGTAATCCCAGCACTTTGGAAGGCCAAGGCAGGTGGATCATGAGGTCAGGAGTTCAAGACCAGCCTGGCCAAGATGGTGAAACCCCATCTGTACTAAAAATACAAAATTTAGCCAGGTGTGGTGGTGCATGCCTGTAATCCCAGCTACTCGGGAGGCTGAGGCAGGAGAATCGCTGAACCCAGGAGACAGAGGTTGCCGTAAGCTGAGATGAAGCCACTGCACTCCAGCCTGGGTGACAGAGCGAGACGCTGTCTCAAAAAATAAATAAAAATGCAAAACTGATGTCAGCACAAGGTCGCCATTTTATGAATGGTCATTTAAAAATCTATGAGTTAATTTGGAGGGATGTCTTATTGTAGTTACCAGTACAAAGGCAGTACTCACTTTTCTGTTTATTTCCTTTAAATGAGGATTTTGCATGAAACTATTCCTTGAAACATTTTCAGGACCTTTTGTTGATGGAGTCTCTTCCAGTAAGACACTTCTGTTTCTCACCCTTGCCCTCTTTGGCTCTAGGACCTCTTTTTGATTTGTGTCTGACTCCCAACTCCAGTTTTTATGGGGTTTTTATTGGACTCTTAAGTAAATTGTCTTTTACTTTCCTGTTTCTACCATCTCACATTTTCTGTATTTGACTTGTATATATTTGTAGTTTCCTACTCTGATTCCATAGTTTTCTATATTTGGGTAATATATCAGAAAACGGGTCATCTAATCTTTATGTTTGTATTGATTAAATCCTCATTATATGACTATATCTAATTTTAGAAGCTCCTTACCAAAGAGAAGGGCTATGGAAAATGAATTTATATGATTTATACTTGTTCCTGCCTCTATCCCCTACCTCATACTTGTGCACATGTGCACACAGACACGATCTATACACATAGACTATTTTGTCACCAGATTTAATTGATTCTTCCTTCCCCCCCTTTATTCATTCTTTGCCTCTTAATTGATTTATTTACCTTCAGTTTCTTAAGCCAACAGATTTGCATTAATTAATTGTGCCACCTTCAACAGCTAACCGAAAAACAACGCTTTCATATGGTATATAAAGTTTATTCCCTGCCATTCCTCCACAGATTTCACATCTGCCAGTGCTCTCCATGTAATACATAGCTTGTTTTAAGAGTAGACCATGTGATGTTATACACATAATAACATTTTATATGCTGTTCCTTCTACCTAGAGTACCTTCTTTGTCCCTAAAACATTTTTTATTCTTAAATTTAATTTTAATTTTTTTAGAGACAAGGTCTCACTCTGTTGCCCAGGCTGGAGTACATTGGCACAATCATAGTTCACTGCAGCCTCAAACCCCTAGACTCAATGATCCTCTTAGTCTCCCCAATGGCTGGGACTAAGGGGCTAATTTAAATTTTTTTTTTTTTTTAGAGAAAGGATCTCACTATGTTGCCTAGGCTGGTCTCCAACACCAGGCCTCAGACACTTCCTTTTGCCACAGCCTCTTGACTCAGCTGGGATTTTAGGTGCAAGTTACTGTGTCCAGCTATGGACACTTTTTAAAAGGAAGGTTTCAGGCCAAGTGCAGTGGATTACACCTGTAATCCTAGAACTTTAGGAGGCCAAGCAGGAGGATTGCTTGAGGCCAGGAGTTTGAGACCAGCCTGGTCAACATAGCAAGAGCCCATCGCTACAAAAAAATTGAAAAATTTTCTGTGTGTGATGGTGTGCACCTGTAGTCCTGACAGCTACTTGGAATGCTGAGGAGAGAGGATCACTTGAGCCCAGAAGTTTGAAGTTAAAGTGAGCTATGACCGTGCCACTGCACTCCAGCCTGGATGACATAGTGACACCCTGTCTTTTAGAAATATTAGCAAATTTAAAAAGTTTCAGGATTTTTTCCCTGCAGATTTTCCAGTCATCGAATATTTGATTTTAGATACTTGTAATTAAGTCTTTAAGGCAAGATTAAACCAGAGGACCATACATAGATATTCGTAAAGAAATGCCTCAGTTCTGTTAGGAAAGAACAGTGTTTTCTTGATGTCTCCTTATTTGAAGTACTGTTGCAGGCACTGGCACTCCTTTCTTCTTGGAAGGTACTTAGACTCTACTTTACTACCAAAGCGTTTTCTCGTTTCCACTTATGTTTTGGGATAAGTATTGAATGACAAGAAAATGACGAATAGTAATTTCAATTTTCAATTATCAACAGGTGAAAGAACTTAAACATTCAAACAAACTGGAAATAACAGACATCAAACTGGAGACAGCAAGGGCTAAGAGTGAGCTAGAAAGAGAAAGGAATAAGATTCAAAGTGAACTGGATGGTAATGTGTGATTTCCCTTGCTGCTGCTACTGCTTATTTTCAGATATGAACTCACATTATTAAAATAGTTGAACCTGAATTTTTATTTCCAGATTTTCAACTTAATTTAGTTTTAATTTTGGAGTACATATGAAATGTTTATTATATGTTGAGTGTGTTGTTCATTGTAAGATTTAATAACTTTTAAAAAATCAATCTTATGTTTTTATCATAGTTTTTGGATACATAAATGAACTTTGTAAATGGGATGCCATACTTCGTGATTTATAAATCTTCAATCTATTTATTGTATAGTTTATTAGTCCCAGGACATTTTAATTCTAGAGAATGTGAAGAAGATAATTGAGTTCCAGGCTTAATTTTTTTCAATTAAAAAAATTTTTTTATGTAGACCTAGGCCAGTCATTGTAGCCTAGTA
>NW_016804447.1:5827562-5837875 GCF_001698545.2 Rhinopithecus bieti | reverse complement strand
ATTTATTTATTTATTTATTTATTTATTTATTTATTTGAGACGGAGTCTCACTGTGTCCCTCTGGCTGGAGTGCAGTGGTGTGATCTCGGCTCACGGCAAACTTCACCTCCCAGGTTCATGCCATTCTCCTGCCTCAGCCTCCCGAATAGCTGGGACTACAGGCGCCTGTCACCAGGGTGGCTAATTTTTTGTATTTTTAGTAGTGACAGTGTTTCACTGTGTTAGCCAGGATGGTCTCGATCTCCTGACCTCATGATCTGCCTGCCTCAGCCTCCCAAAGTACTGGGATTACAGGTGTGAGCCACTGCGCCTGGCCAAGTAGGCTTATTTTTAAGTTTCAGTTTAATCTTAGAACATCCATCTCATCAGGTTTCCTCATTATTTATGTTGTTTCTAACTTGAAGTATTTAAATAAGCTTACATTTGGCCTGTACTATCCTTGAGTTGATCTGTAGTTGAACTCATTTCAGACAGAGTTTATGATGAATGCCTTTCATGTTTTGAAACGGGGTCTCACCTTGTTGCCAGGCTAGCCTTGAATTCCTTGGCTCAAATGATCCTCCTCCCTAAGCCTCCTCAGTAAGGTGCTAACACCATGTCTGTATGCTGTGAATGATTTTTTCCAATTATTAATTTCTATTTATTTGACTCATGGATTTCCATAGAGTTAGGGAGTAAATTTTTTTAGGAACTTAAAGGATGCTGCATTTTGTTTTTACTTTGAGTTAGATGTGAGTTTGCTTTAATTATTCCATCTGCAAAGTATTTGCCATTTTATCACAAAGATTTCTGAATTCATTGTACAAGCTTGAAAGTGTCCATGTTATTTATACTTCTGCTAGAAATCTAGCAATTCTGCTAGAATCAATAGGTTTTGAAGGGTTTTGTGATTTATTTCACTCTGCTATCGGCTAGCTTTGTCTATGATGCTGTCTTAGAGGCTTAGGTCACAGAACCCCTTTAGAGGTGAAGAAAGTAAACCTCTGGTTTATCATCCAGGTTGTTCTCAACTCTCAGTGTTCGAATGAGTAAATGTATGTAGCCTTTTATTAAAGTTTTTATATGTGTATGCACTAAATAAACAGTGACAGGAAAATTTGCTCTGAGTTTTATCCTCTTTCATTCTTATTTTAAGAGAGTTTATTAATGATGTGAGTATTATTGAGAATATATATTCATAGAGACTTTCTACATTCTTTTCGTTGTCTTACCAGCTTATGAATGCTTGCTGTTAAATGTGACTTGTCATCTTAGTAACATTGAATATAGTACATTTTTCTCCTTAATAAACACTAGGATTACAGTCAGACAATGAAATTCTCAAAGCAGCTATTGAACACCACAAAGTGCTCTTAGTAGAAAAGGATCGTGAATTAATACGTAAAGTACAAGCTGCCAAAGAAGAAGGTTATCAAAAACTTGTGGTATTACAAGATGAAAAGTAAGTACTTAATTACCTTAGTTTGACTTAAATATCCTTGCAAATGAAAACATTTTGCTGTCATATCATCTTTATTATAGTTCTTGTAACATAATTATGATCTCTTGTTTTAGGTTAGAACTCGAGAACAGATTAGCAGATTTGGAGAAAATGAAAGTAGAACATGATGTCTGGAGGCAATCTGAAAAGGATCAGTATGAGGAGAAATTGCGGGCTTCACAGATGGCAGAAGAGATCACCAGGAAGGAGCTTCAGAGTGTTAGGTGATATATACATATATATTTAAAGTTTTTCATGTTGAAATAATGTCAGAGTTAACAAAATGATGTACAAGTAGTACAAAGAATTCCCATGTGCCCTTCACCCTGATCTCCCAAATATGGATACCTTATGTAACCGTATTATAATAACCAAGATTAAGAAATTAATATGAATATAATCAGGAAATCAGACATTACTATTATAAAATCTATTAACTGTACTGAAATTTTACCAGTTGTCCCACTGATGTCTTTTTTCTGGTCTAAAACCCAATCCAGGATCACACATTGCATTTAGTTACTTTTAATATGGAACATATGAACACTTTGACAAATACTTGTCAGTATTTTGTATATCCTCTCTCAATTTGGTTTTGTATTGCATTTTTCATGGTTAAATTCAGGTTAGGCATTTTTAGGAAAACATCAAAGTCATGTGTCCTCAGTGCATCATAGTAGGAGGTTCATGATTTGGCCCCTTAACTGGTGATTTTAACTTTGATCCGTTGGTTAAGGTGCCATCTGCCATGTTTTTCCCCTATAAAATTACTATTTTTTTTCTTTTGTAATATATAATTATCTTGTGGTTGCCCATATGATATTTCAAATCTAGGTAAATATTCTCATATTTTGCCTTTATGTATTCTTCCATTAATTTTAGTATCCATTGATAATTATTATCTGAAACAGTTATAATTCTAGCGTTTGCCAAATGGTGATCTTTCCATTTCTGTGATCCTTCCACATTTATTAGTTGAAATTCTCCTGAAAGGAAGAGCTTTCCATTCTCCTCTAGATATATTTATATCACTATGGATTTATGCATTCATATTTTTTCTATGGATTATAATATTTTGTTACAATATTTTTTGTTGCTCAACTTTTCTCAGATTTGACTATTGGAAGATCTTTCAAGTTGAATCCCGTGTCCTTTTGACATAATCCCATGATTTATTGTGACTTTTTTCTGTCATTACAGGATGTTCTATGATTCTCTTTCACTTTCCCTGCCCCAGCCCTGGAATTAAGCATTTCTCTGAGGTGCTTTGATTCCTTTTTAATTGGAGAATGGCATTTAGAAACCAAAATCTTGGCTCTAGGTATGCTTGTTGGTAACTAGAGAGTCATTGCTTCTAGGTCCTTTCAGTGAACTGAAAAGTACACATTTATGTCTATTTCTTTATTTTTTTCTCTATATTAATAATCTTGAGTTTACATTGATATTTCCGGCTCTGTTCCAGCACCATGGAGTTCATTCTGGCCTTCCTCTTTTCATGCTTGCAATTCTTTTGACAGTGAGAAAACTGATACTCATTATTCATACTGTATTTACTTATTTCCTCAGTCCTAGAATATAAAGTTGTTTTAGAATTGCTAACTCATCACTCAATGAAAAACAGACCCATTAACTTACATGTAATATTTGTGTATAGTTGTTTTATCTTTAACCTTAGAGTATATAATCAAAATATTGTTTTCCAAAGTTACTTAGGATTTTTCTCCCTGAATTCTCCTTTAATGTGGTTTGTTATTCACTTATAAAGCAGGTTTATTCTTTCTGTTCTATTCTATTTTGAGTCCATACCTCATCCTTGTTTATTTATTTATTTATGTGTTGGGCTTTTGAAATATCTACATGGTTCTGAAAGACAGAACTGTAATATACCAAAAACAACCAAACAAACAAAAAACAAAAAAAACTCAAAAAGGTGCCACTTCCCACATCTACTCTACCCTGTTCCCATTTCCCTCATCTGTTCTCCTCTATCCTGCCCCATGTGAGATTAATCTCGTTAGTTTCTGGTTTAGACTTCCTACATTTTTTGTTGTTGTTGTTGTTCCTCACAAATATCAGATGTCATTGTATTTTTCCTTCTTTCTTATCAGTGTACCCTGGAAACTGCTTCAGATTAGTTCATAGAGATTAACCTCATTCTTTTTTATGGCTGCATAGCACTCTACTGTGTGTTTCTATCAGTGTTTAGTAAAACAATCTCTTATGTTTATGTAGTTTCCAATATTTTGTCTTTTTTTTTTTCTGAAACAGAGTCTTGCTCTGTTGCCCAGGCTGGAGGGCAGTGGGGCGATCTTGGCTCACTGCAGCCTCTACCTCTGCCTCTGGGATTCAAGTGATTCTCCTGCCTCCTGAGCAGCTGAGATTGCAGGCATATGCCACCACAACTGGTAAAATTTTGTATTTTTAGTAGAGGTGAGATTTCACCATGCTGGCCAGGCTGCTCTCAAACTCCTGGCTTCAGGTGATCTGCCCACCTCGGGCCTCCCAGTGTACCAGGATTATAAGTGTTGAGCCACTGCACCTGGCCTCCAGTATTTTGTGATTGCAACTGATGATGCAATTAATAATGTTGTACATGTAAACATTTTCATTTTCTGGAGGTGTATCTTCAGGGTGAATTTCTGAAGTAAATTGGTGGGTCAAAAGGTAAATCATATGCAGTTTTGTTGGTTATTGCCAAATTTCCATCCAAGAGAATTATATCACTTTGCATCTTAGTGTAGTTTAATTTGCATTTCTCACATTATAAATGAGATTGAACAATGTTTCATTTGTTTAAGGGCCATTTTACATCATTTTATGAATTGTTTGTTCCTGTCTTTCCCTATTGTACTTGGTTTTTTTGGCCTTTTTTACCTTGCTTAAAAATTTTTTTTTAAATTACCTTGCTTTTTAGGAGTTCTTTATATATTAGGATTATGCTGCAGATATTTTCTGTCAGTGTGTGTCAGCAGTCTTTTAAGTTTGCTTCTGTTATTTTTTTGCCATGCAAAAATTTTTATTATGTAATCAAATTTAATCTGTTGTTGCTCTGGGTATTAAGTCAGAGTTAGTAGTCTCTCCCTGAACTGAGGTTAAAGAGGAATTCACTTCCTTTTGCTTGTATGGTTTCATTTTTTACATTTAGTTCTGTGATCTATTTGAAGTGTATTTTTTGGTATGCTGTGAGGTATGGATTTAATTAGTTTTTTCTAAGTGGCTAATTGATTGTCTCACACTTTTATTAAAAACCTGTCTTTGCCCCAGTGATTCATAATGATGCTTTTATTGTATTTTAAATTTCCATATATACTTGGGTATATTTCTGGACTTTCTATTCTGTTTCACTCATCTGGTTGTCTGTTCATGTGCCATTTTACAATTTAAAAAAAAAAATTTTGTTTCAATTTTTATTTAGAGACAGAGTCTTTCTTTGTTGCCCAGGCTGGAGTGCATGATCATGGCTCACTGTAACATTGAACTCCTGAGCTCAAGCGATCCTCCCTCCTCAGCCTCCCAAGTAGTTGGAACTTTAGGCACCTGCACCATTATTATGATACTTTAATTATAGAGGCTTTATAGTATGCTTTAATATCTGGTGGTGGTACTCGGTCCTTAGAGTTTTTCTCTCAGTATTTTCCTAGCTAGTATTATATGTTTGTTTTTTCATATCAACTTGAATATTAATGTCTAGCTCCATAAAAAAGTTTGTTTGCAGTTTTATTGGGATTTCATTAATTTTTTTCCAATATTTGAAAATTGATAAAATACATATAAAAATAAAATCTCGCATCTTAACTAATTTTTTGTTTTGTTGTTTGTTTTTTGTTTTTTTTTTATCTTAACTAATTTTAAGTGTACAATTCAGTGGTATTGAATACATTCATATTGTGGAACCATCATTACCATCCATCTCCAGAGTTCTTTTCACCTTGTAAAACAAACTGTACCCATTAAACAGTAACTCCCCATTACCCCATCCTCCCAACTCTGGGTATCACCAGTTCACTTTCTGTCTTTTAGGATTTTTGACTACGCTACATACTTTTGTAAGTGGAATCAAGCAGTATTTGTCTTTTTTTTGTTTTTTTGGTTTTTTTTTACTGGGTTATTTTACTCAGCATGATGTCTTTTTTTTTTTGGACTGGGTTATTTTACTTAGCATAATGTCATTATTATTATTGTTATTATTTTGAGACAGAGTCTCACTCTGTTGCCCAGGTTGGAGTGCATTGGCGTGATCTCAGTTTACTGCAACCTCCGTCTCCCAGGTTCAAGCCATTCTCCTGCCTTAGTCTCCCAAGTAGCTGGGATTAAAGGCACCTGCTACCAATCCTGGCTAATTTTTGTATTTTTAGTAGAGATGTGGTTTCACCATATTGGCCAGGCTGGTCTCAAACTCCTGACCTCAGGTGATCCGCCCACCTCAGCCTTCCAAAGTGCTGAGATTACAGGTGTGAGCCACCATGCCTGACCTAATGTTCATTATTTTCTAAGGCTTAATGATATTTCATTCTGCGTATATACTGTATTTATTGATTTGTTTACAGACACCTGGATTGCTTCCACATTTTAGCTATTAATGATGCTGTTATGAACATGTGTGTACAAACATCTCCTTACAACCTTGGTTTCAGTTATTTTGGGTGTATATCCAGAAGAGGAATTACTGGATTATATTGTAATTCTGTTTGTAATTTTTTGAGGAACTACCATTCTCTTTTCTTCAGTGGCTGCACCATTTTAAATTCCCACCAAAAATGCACAAGGCTTCTAATTTCTCCATATCTTCACCAGCACTTATTTCATTTTTTTTTTTTTTTTTTTTTTTTTTTTTTTTTTGAGACAGAGTCTCGCTCTGTCGCCCGGGCTGGAGTGCAGTGGCCGGATCTCAGCTCACTGCAAGCTCCGCCTCCTGGGTTCACGCCATTCTCCTGCCTCAGCCTCCCGAGTAGCTGGGACTACAGGCGCCCGCCACCTCGCCCGGCTAGTTTTTTGTAATTTTTTTTTTAGTAGAGATGGGGTTTCACCGTGTTAGCCAGGATGGTCTCGATCTCCTGACCTCGTGATCCACCCGTCTCGGCCTCCCAAAGTGCTGGGATTACAGGCTTGAGCCACCACGCCCAGCCTATTTCATGTTTTTTAAAAACTTAATTGACACACAATTGTACATGTTTACAGGGTACAGTGTGATATTTTGATTCATGTATGCAGTGCGTAATGATCAAATCAGGGTAATCACCTCAAACATTTAATGTGTTCTTTCATTTGGGAACATTCAGAATCGTCTCTTCTAGCTCAAATATACAAGAAATTAGTGCTAATTATAGTCAGCCTGTAGTGCTGTAGAACACCAGAAATTATTCTTCCTATCCAATAGTAATTTTGTATTTGTTAACCAACCTGTATCTTCCCTCCTCACTACCCTTCCAGCCTCTAGTAACCACTATTCTACTCTCTAGTTCTATGAAACAAACTTTTTTAGTTTCCACATGTGAGAACATGCAGTATATATCTTTGTGTGCCTGACTTATTTAATTAACATATTGTCCTCTGTATTGTCCATGTTGCCATGAACGACAGGATTTCATACTTTTTAATGGCTGAATAGTATTCCATTGTTTATATGTGCCACATTTTCTTTATCCATCCGTCTGTTGATGGGCACTTAGGTTGATTCCATATCTTGGTTATTGTGAATAGTTCTACCGTAAACATAGGAGTGCAGATATCACTTTGACATACTAATTTCCTTTGCTTTGGGCATATACCCAGTTGTGGAATTGCTGGGTCCTGTGGTAGTTCTGTTTCAGTTTTTTTTGAGACAGGGTCTCACTTTGTCAACCAGGCTGGAGTACAGTGGTATGGTCGTGGCTCACTGTAACCTCTGCCTCTGAGGTTCAAGTGATTCTCTTGCCTCAGCCTCTTGAGCAGCCGGGATTACAAGTGTGTGCCACCATACCCAGCTAATTGATTGATTGATTGATTGTATTTTTTGTAGAGACGGGGTTTCACTGTGTTGGCCAGGCTGGTCTCCAACTCTTGACCCCTCGTGATCCGCCTGCCTTGGCCTCCCAAAGTGCTGAGATTACACGTGTGAGCCACTGCACTTGGCCTGTTGTTAGTTTTTTGTAGAGCCTCCGTACTGTTTTTCTTAATGGCTATACTAATTTACATCTGCACTAACAGTGTATTAGAGTCCCTTTTCTCCTCATTCTTGAAAACATTTGTTTTGTCTTTTTGACGGTAGGCATTCTAGCTGGTGAGATGAAATCTCATTGTGGTTTGATTTGCATTTCCCTGATGAATAGTTAGGTTGAACAATTTTTCGTAAATGTTTTTCATAAATTCATAAATCCATTCAGATCATTTGCCCATTTTTAAATGGAATTATTTGGGGCTTTTTGCCATTGAGTTGTTTGAGTTTCTTTTTTATTCTAAATGTTAATCCCTTGTCAGATAAATGGTTTGCAGGTGGGCCAGGTGTGATGGCTCACACCTGTAATCCCAGCACTTTAGGGAGCCAAGGCAGGCAGATCACCTGAGGTCAGGAGTACAAGACCAACCTGACCAACATGGTGAAACCACGTCTCTACTAAAAATACAAAATTAGCTGGGCCTGGTGGTGTGCGCCTGTAATCCCAGCTACACGGGAGGCTGAGGCAAGAGAATTGTTTGAACCTGGGAGGCAGAGGTTGTGGTGAGCCGAGACCATGCCATTGCACCCCAGCCTGGGCAAAAAGGGTGAAACTCTGTCTCAAAAAAAAAAAAAAAGAAAAGGTTAGTTTGCAGGTATTAATATTTTCTCCCATTGTATAGGTTGTCTCTTTACTCTGTTAATTGTTTCCTTTGTTGTGCAGAAACTTTGGTTTGATACAATCTCATTTATCTATGTTTGCTTTTGTTGCCTGCATTTTCTGTTGTTATGGTTGTTTTATTTATTTTGTTTTTGTAGTTATATAAAGGATGGGGTTTTGCTGTGTTGCCCAGGCTGGATTGCAGTGGGTATTCACCGGTGCAATGCTACTCTTCTTCAGCATAGAGTTTTGACCCACTCTGTTTCTGACCTGGGTCAGGTCAGCCTTCCTTAGGCATTCTGGTCAGTGCTATAGCACACTATAGCACCTACAGCACAAAATTTCTGGACTCAGGTGATCCTCTTGCCTCAGCTTCCCAAGTAGCTGGGACTATAGGCATGTGCCACCATGCCCCACTTGTTGCCTGTGTTATTGAGGTCTTACCCGTAAAATCTTCACCCAGGGCAATGTCCTGAAGTCTTTTCCTTGTGTTTTCCTGTAGTAGTTTCATAGTTTGGGACCTCATACTTAAGTCTTTGATTCTTATATATGATGAGAGATGGACCTAGTTTTATTCTTCTGCATTTGGATATGCAGTTTTCCCAGAATCATTTATTGAAGAGGCTGTCCTTTCCCCAATGTATTTTCTTGATGCTTTTGTTGAAAATCAGTTATCTGTAAATATGTGGAATTATTTTTGACTTCTCTATTCTGTTTCATTGGTGGGTGTATCTGTTTTTATGCCAGTACTATGGTGTTTTTGTTACTATAGCTTTGTAGCATATTTTGAAGTCAGATAGTGTGATAGATATCTCCAGCTTTGTTCTTTTTACACAGGATTGCTTTGACTCTTTGGAATCTTGTGACTCCATGCAAATTTTAAGATTTTTTTTTTTAAATTTCTGTGAAGAAATTCATTGGTAATATGGTAGAAATTGTGTTGACTGTAGATCACTTTTGGTAGTATGGTCATGTTAACAGTATTAATCTCCCAATCTGTGAACATGAGATTTCTTTTCATTTTTTGGTGTCTTCAGTTTCTTTAATCAGTATTTTATAGTTTTCCTTCTAGAGATCTTTTACCTCCTTGGTAAAATTTATTCGTAGGTATTTTAATTTTTATAATAAAGAAGATTTCTTTCTTTTCCAGTTAGTTTGTTAAGTATGTAGAAATGCTACTGATTTTTGTATGTTGAGTTTTTTTATCCTGAAATGTTAATGAATTACAAGTTCTGAGAGCTTTTGGTAGAATCTTTAGGTTTTCTGTATATAAGATAATGTCACCTCAAGTGGACAGTTTTGACTTCCTTCTTTTTTATTTGGAAGCCATTTATTTCTCTCTCATGTCTAATTGTTTTGGCTGAGATTTCCAGTGCTGTGTTGAATAAGATTGACGAGGGTGGACATCCTTGTATTGTTCCGGTTCTTAGAGGAAAAGCTTTCAACTTTTTTTGTTCAGTATGTTGTTAGTTGTGGTTTTGTCATATATGGTATTCATTGTATTGAGGTATGTTTCTTTTATACCTAATTTTTTTTAGTTTTTGTCATGCAGGAAAGCTGAATTTTTATCAGATGCTTTTTCTGCATGTATTGAAATTATCCTTTTTTTCTTCATTCAGTTGATATGATGTATCGCATTTATTGATTTGCATATGTTGAACCATCCTTGCATACCTGTGATAAATCCAACTTGATCATGGTGAATAATCTTTTTAATGTGTTGCTGGATTTGGTTTGCTAGTGTTTTATTGAGGGTTTTTGCATCTGTATTTATTAGGGATACTGGCCATAGTGCTCTTTTTTTGGTTGTGTTCTTGTCTGGTTTTGGTGTCAGGGTAATGCTGGCCGTGTAGAATGAGTTTGGAAGATTTCTCTCCCTTTCAATTTTCGGGAGTAGTTTGAGAAGAATTAGTATTAGTTCTTTTTTAAAAGTTTGCTAGAATTCAGCAGTGAAGCCATCTAGTCCTGGACTTTTTTTCTTGGGAGACTTTTTATTGATGATGCAGTCTTTTTTTTTTTTTTTTTTTTTTTTTTTTTTT
>NW_016804447.1:5804952-5826513 GCF_001698545.2 Rhinopithecus bieti | reverse complement strand
GCTGCCACTCACAGACCCTTGGTTGATTGGCAGCACTGAACCGGCTAAGAAAAAAAACAAAGATGAAAACACAGAAAAACCCAGAAACCCAGACGGGGAGACGATGTGGGAAGAGAGCGTGCTGGGAGCCTCAGTAGCTGGCCTCCTCCTGGTAGTAAGGGGGATATTCAGGGACCTCCCCCGGGTCCAGGCAGTCGCCAGCGCCTGAGGGAGCCCCATCGGCCACTGTGCCTTGCGGGCAATACTTGGGGTCATATATCTGTCGGCCCAGGCCAAAGACCTGGCCGCTCTGGTTGGCGCCCTGCGTGTAGCCCATCTGCAGGGACATGGAGGAGTTGTCACACTTGTCGGTTCCCAGCTTGGTGTCATAGATGTGCCGCCGCGTCCCGGGAGCCGTCATGCCCACCTGGCTCGCACACTTGTTTGTGCCCATCTGGAGGCTGATGGTCGAGTGGTCCATGGGGGGCAGGATATGGTTCTTGGGGTCATAGAGATGCCTCCTCGTGCCGTACGCGGTCATGCCCGACTGGCTGGCGCATTTGTTGGTGCCCATCTGCAGTCCGATGACACACTGGCCGGCCTTCATGGTGGCGTCGTCGAAATTCCGCTCCTGCTTCTCCGAGTACTTGACGCCGATGTCCACCCCGCTCTGCAGCCCCTTAGTCTTGGCCTTCCCCGCCAGGGCGAGAAGAGACACCTGCACCTGTGTCATGTTCCCACTCTCAAACAGGTCGTTGGCCTCGAACAGGTCCACGGGGTTCATGCCGTAGCTGACCATGGCCTTGATGAAGTTGGACAGGTTTTCTAGCTGGTGCCAGTTCTGCATGGAGCGGTTGATCTTGGGGACGGAGCCCGGCTGTAGCTTGTTCATGAGTGTGCATAAGATAGTTCCGTCCTTCAAGCCCTTTTGGAAGTCGGGGCCGATGGAGAGGCTGGTGAGTCCCTCAATCCAGGTGCGGAGCTCTGCCTCCTTCTGAGGGTCATATTTGGACAGGAGCCGGTTCTTGACCTCGGCCGACAGCCCGTACGAGGGGCCCTTGTTGAACTGCGTGGAGCTCATGGCTGGCTGGCGGGCGGCGGGACCGATGATGCAGTCTTGTTACTCATTATTGATCTGTTCAGGTTTTGTATTTCCTCTGGTTCAATCTCGACAGGTTTTGTGTGTTTAGCAATTTATCCATTTTCTCTAGGTTTTCCAATTTGTTGTCCTACAGTTGCTCTTAATAGTCTCTAATGATCTTTAGTATTTCTGTGGCATCAGCTGTAATTTCTGCTTTTTCATTTTTAATTTTATTTATTTGGGTCTTCTCACTTTTAGTTAGTCTAGCTAATGTTTTGTCAGTTTTGTTTTTTCAAAAAACCAACATTTTGTTGATATTTTATAGTTTTTTAGTCTCCTTTTTTGTAAATTTCTGTACTGATTTTTATGTTTTATTTCTCTCTACTAACTTTGGATTTTGTTCTTGTTTTTCTAGTTCCTGGGGGAACATGATTATGTTGTTAATGTGAAGTTTTTGTACTTTTTTGATGTAGGCATTTATTGGTATAAACTTTTACTCTTAAGTCTGCTTTTGCGGTATTCATTACATAGGTTTTGGTATGTTGTATTTTGTTTTATTTATTTGTTTTAAGAAATTTTCTGTTTACTTGTTTTTTGTTGTTGTTGTTTGTTTTTTTGAACAGAGTCTCACTCTAGCCAGGCTGGAGTGCAGTGGCACGATCTCAGCTCACTGCAGCCTCTGCCTCCCAGATTCAAGCAATTCTCCTGCCTCAGCCTCCTGAGTAGATAGGACTACAGGCGTGTGCCACCACACCCATCTAATTTTTGTATTTTTAGTAGAGACAGGGCTTCACTATGTTGGCCAGGATGGTTTCGATCTCTTGACCTTGTGATCCTCCCGCCTCAGCCTCCCAAAGTGTTGGGATTACAGGTGTGAGCCACCACACCCGGCCTTCAGTTTATTTTTTAATTTCCTCCTTGACTCATTGGTCATTCAGGAGCGTGTTATTTAATTTTCATGTATTCGTACATCTTTCAGAGTTCTTCTTGTTCCTGATTTCTAGTTTTATGTTGCTGTTGTCAGAAAATATACTTGATATGATATTGATTTTTAAAAATTTATTGAGACTTGTTTTGTGGCCTAACATATGGTCTGTCCTGTGGAATACTCCATGTTCTGTTAAGAAGAGTGAATATTCTGGCCAGGCATAGTGGCTCATATCTGTAATCCCAGCACTTTGGGAGACCAAGGTAGGCAGGTCACTTGAGGTCAGGAGTTGGAGAGCAGCCTGGCCAAAATGGTGAAAGCTTGTCTCTACTAAAAATACAGAAAAAAATTAATTGGGCTTGGTGGTGTGTGACAGTAATCCCAGCTACTTGAGAGGCTGAGGCACAGGAACCCAGGAAGTAGAGGTTACAGTGAGCCGAGATTGTGCCACTGCCCTCCAGCCTGGGTACCAGAGCAAGACTCTATCTCAAAAAAAAAAAAAAAGAAGAAGAAGAAGAATGAGTATTCTGCATTCTGCAGCTACTGGATGAAGTGTTTTACAAGTGTCTGTGAAGTCCATTTGGTCTACGGTGTAGTTTAAATCCTATTTTTCTTTCTAGGTGATCTGTCTTATGCTGAGAGTGGGGTATTGAAGTCCTCTACTATTAATGCATTGGTGTCTGTCTTTCCCCTTAGATAATAATTATATTTGCTTTAATATATCTTGGTTCTCTGGTGTTTGATGCATACATATTTACTATTGTTAATCCTCTTGCTGAATTTTTTTTTTCCGTTATATAATGAACTTCCTTGTCTCTTTACAGCTTAAAACTTTTTTTTATAGTTTCTTTTACAGTGTGATAAACTTTTACAGTTTTGACTTAAAGTTTATTTTATCTGATATAAGTAAGTTACTTCTGTTCATTTTTGGTTTCTCTTTGCATGGAGTTTTTTTTTTTTTCACTTCGTTTTCAGAGTATGTATGTCTTTATGGGTGAAGTGAGTTTCCTTTAGGCAGCATGTATTTGGGCTTTGAATTGTTATGCCTTTACCCAGTCTGTGTGTCTTAATTGGGGGATGTAATCTGTTTACATTCAAAGTTATTCTTGATAGGCAAGGACTTAGTCCTGTCATTTTGTTAATTGTTTTCTGGTTGTACTGTAGATCTTCTGTTTGTTTCTTGCTCTCTTAATTGTTTATATTTGTGATTTGGTGGATTTCTGTAGTGACAAATTTTTTTTTTTTTTTTTTTTTTTTTTTTTTTTGAGACGGAGTCTTGCTCTGTCGCCCAGGCTGGAGTGCAGTGGCCGGATCTCAGCTCACTGCAAGCTCCGCCTCCCGGGTTCACGCTATTCTCCTGCCTCAGCCTCCGGAGTAGCTGGGACTACAGGCGCCCGCCACCTCGCCCGGCTAGTTTTTTTGTATTTTTTAGTAGAGACGGGGTTTCACCGTGTTAGCCAGGATGGTCTCGATCTCCTGACCTCATGATCCGCCCGTCTCGGCCTCCCAAAGTGCTGGGATTACAGGCTTGAGCCACCGCGCCCGGCCGTGACAAAGTTTTATTTCTTTCTCATTTGTATATCTATCTGCTCTACTAGTGAGTTTTATTCTTGCATGTTTTCATAATGATAGTCATTGTCTTTTCATTTTCAGTTGCAGGACTCCCTTAAGAATTTCTTGTTGAGTAGGGGTAGTGGTGATGAATTCTCTCAGTTTTTGCTTGTCTGAGAGAGACTTTGTTTTTTCTTCATTTCTGAAGGATAGTTTTGCTGGGTATAGTATTTTGAATGGAAGTTATTTTCTTTCACTACTTTTGAGTATATCATTCTGTTCTCTTCTTGCCTATAAGGTTTCTCTTGAGAAATCTGTTTGTCTCATGGGGATTTTCTTATATGTGACTTGATGCTTTTTTCTTGTTGTTTATAGAATTCTTTGATTTGATTTTTGATGTTTGAGTATAGTGTGCCTTGCAGAGGACCTTTTTGGGTTGAATCAGTTTGGGGTCTTTGAGCTTTTTGGTTTTGGATATTCATCCCTCGCCTAAGACTTGGAAACTCTACAGTTAGATTTTGTTTACAACATTTTTGATACCATTTTCCATCTCTTATTCTTCTGGAATTTTATGATGTGAATATGTGTTCACTTAATGGTGTCGCATAAGTCTCATAGGCTTTCTTCATCCCTTTTATTCTTTATTATTATTTGTCTGACTGGATTATTTTAAAAGACCTGCCTTAATGTTCAAAAATTCTTTCTCCTGCTTGATCTAAACTGTTGCTGAAATTCTTGATTGTATTTTTAATTTTGTTCATGAAATTCTTCAGCTACAAGGATTCTGTTTGGTTCTTTTTTATTATATCTATCTAAAATTTCTCATTCATATCATGATTTTTTTCTGATTTTGTTGAATTTTGTATCTGTATTCTCTTGTATCTTTCCAAGTTTCCTTAACATTGTTATTTCAAATTTCTTTTCAGGCATTTTTAAAATTTCTTTTTCATTAGGGTCTATTACTGGAGAATTATTGGGTTCCATTTGAGGTGTCATGTTTTCTTTTCTTTTCATGTTTCTTTTTTTTTTTTTTTGAGACAGTCTCGTACTGTCACCCAGGCTGGAGTGCAGTGGTGCATTCTTGGCTCACTTCAACCTCTGCCTCCCGGGTTCAAGTGATTTTCCTGCTTCAGCCTCCCAAGTAGCTGGGATTACAGGTAACTGCCACCAAGCCCGGGTAATTTTTTGTATTTTTAGTAGAGATGGGTTTCACTATGTTGGCCAAGCTGGTCTCAAACTCCTGACCTTGTGATCTGCCTGTCTTGACCTCCAAAGTGCTGGAATTACAGGCGTGAACCACCACGCCCAGCTTTTTTCATGTTTCTTGTGTCCCTTAGTTATTAGGTGCATCTGGTAGAACAGTTGCCTCTTTCTATTTTATGGAGTAGCTTTTGTAAGGAAGGACTTTTTTCTGTATATTTGTCATGCAGTATTGTTTGGGTAGGTGCTTTGGCTTTGTTTCTGGATTAGTGCAGTAATGTAGTTGCCATGTGATATCTTTGGCTATAATTCGTGTCAGCAGTGTCTGCAAGTACCTCAGTGGTCCCTACTGTGGGTTTTTGTTGAGTGAGTCTCATGTCTTTGCTGTTGATAGGGGCCTCTAGGTGGAACAGTTCTCAGGCTTTGGGTGGTGGGTAGTCATTGGGTGTGGTGGCTTTGCCAGTTGTGGGGCAGGTTTGCCAGTGGTGGCTGTTGCCAGATGGGTCCATCTTTGGTCCCTACAGGTATGTGGAGTGCATTTCTGCTTCACCAGTTGTGGGAATGGGATTGCTGGCAGTGGCTGGCAGCTAGTTCTTAAACCCCAGGGACTGCATGCACCAGCGCCCTTGGTCTTGGAGGTGGCCTCCCTGCTGTGCTAGATTGCTTGTTCCTTTAGGTCCACTATACCAGCTCAGGTGCTGGAGTTTTGGCTTTACTGCTCTGTGTAGCTGAGGTTGTGGTGTTGGACCCTTTTATTTGATTGTGGTGTGATTACAGTGAGACCCTTCAGATGTGGAAATACCAGGTCTGTTGAACCCCACGGCAGCATGTATTTTAGCATTGGCTCAGTTCTCAAAATGGTGCATGCTGTAGCAGTTTGGGTTACAGGGAGTGGGGGTACCCAGTGTGTGTGCCTTCTCTGGAGCAATGTAACCACGTGGACTCCAAACAGCTCCCTGTACTGGATTCAGGGCCTGTTAGGACTCTAGGGCTCTTCTATAGCTAGGTTTACACATGTGCACAGTGGTATTAGGGACTGCTAAGGAACTCCTATGTACCATTTCTCGCACAATGGGGAGTCTTTCTTGTTTCTGAGCCAATCCCAGCTGGGTGCTTTGCTTTCTTCTCTATGCTGCCGTCTCAAGTCTCCATGATTAAGTAGATTTTTTTTTCCCTTTCATGTGAATTCTGTTGTTCTCCCTTGGAAACTCTACTTGAAGTGCAGTTATTTACTGGTTATTTTGGACCTTTGTGGAGGAGTGTTGGTCCTCTAGTCAGTCATCTTAATGATGTCTTCCTCATGTTTTTTTTTGATAGTAGCCATCCTAATAGATGTGAGGTAGTATAGTATCTCATTGTATTTTTGATTTGCATCTTTCTGATGATTAGTGGTGTCAAGCATCTTTTAATATGCCTGTTAGCCACTTGTATATCTTTTTTGAGAAACAGCTAGTCAAGTTCTTTGCCCATTTAAAATTTTTATTTTTTATTTTCGTTTAGTTTTTCTCTATATTCTGGATATTAATGCCTTATCAGATATATGATTTGCAAATATTTTCTCCTATTCTGTAGTGTTTTACTCTGTTGATAAATCTTTTGTTGCAGAAAAATTTATTTTCATGGAGTTCGTTTTGTCTGTGTTTTTGTTGTTGTTATTGTTATTGCCTATGCATTTCGTGTCATATCCAAGAAATCATTACCAAATCAAATTCCATGAAGCCTTTCCCCCATCATTTCTTCTAAGAGTTTTATAGTTTTAGGTTGTACATTTAGACCTTTGATCCATTTTAAATTAATTTTCCTATATAGAGTTAAAGAGAGATCCAAGTTCATTCTTTTATATGTGTGTATCCAGTTTTCCCAGCACTGTTTGTTGACAACATTGCCCTTTTTTAATTGAATGACCTTGGTACTCTTGTCAAATTCATTTGACCCTATATGGGGAGGTTTATTTCCTCATTCTGTATTCTATTTCAGTTGTTTATATGTTGGTCATTATGTCAGTGTCACACTATTTTGATTATTATAACTTTGCAATAAATTTTGAAATAAGGAAGTGTGAGTTCTCTAGTTTTGTTCTTCAGGAGTATTTCATCTACTTGGGTTCCCTTGAGATTCCATATGAATTTTAGGATAGATTTTTCTATTTCGGTACAAAGTACTGGGATTTTGATAGGAATTGCATTGATTCTGTAGATTATTTTTGGTAGTATTGACATCTCAACAATATTAAATCTTTCAATTTATGAACATAGGATGTGTTTCTATTTATTTATATCTTCTTTAATTTCTGTTAGCAATGTCTTTTAGTTTTCTGTTTATAAGTATTTCACCTCCTTGGTTCAGTTAATTTTTATATATTCTTTTTGATGCTATTGTAAATGGAATTATTTTCTTCATTTTCCTTTTCATATTATTCATTGTTAGTGTATAGAGATGCAGCTAATATTTGTTTGTTGGCTTTGTATTCTGCTACTTTGCTGAATTCATTGTCTTTCTCTTGCCTAATAGCTCTGGCTAGAACTTCCAGTTTCATGTCGAATGGAAGTGGCAAAAGTGGGAGTACTTGTTTTATTCCTGATCTTAAAGGAAAACATTTCAGAGTCTCACCATTGCTTATGATACTCACTGTGGCTTTTTAATGTATGGCTTTATTATGTTGAGGTAGTGTCCTTCCATTCCAAGTTTGTTAGTGTTTTTATCCTGAAAGGGTATTGCATTCTGTCAAATGCTTTCTCTGCATCAGTTGAGATGATCATGCATTTTTTTCTTCATTCTTTTAGTATGGTGTATTATTAGGTTGTTGCAAAAGTAATTGTGGTTTTGGATGATGAATTTTAAATCAGTGTAACTAGGCTCAAACACATCTTTATTAATCAAAATAGGAACCATTGCAGTCAACACTTTTTTGCCAATAAGTTTGTTTATTCTTGTAGTATAAAAATCCATGCTTGGGGATTCGACAAACTTTTTTTTTTTTTTTTTTTTGAGACAGTCTTGGTCTTGTCGCCCAGGCTGGAGTGCAGTGACACAATCTTCGCTCACTGCAACTTCCACCACCTGGGTTCAAGCGATTCTCCTGCCTCAACCTCCCAAGTAGCTGGGATTATAGACACCCGCCACCATGCCTAGCTAATTTTTGTATTTTTAGTAGAGACAATGTTTCAAGATGTTGGCTAGGCTGATCTCGAAGTCCTGATCTCAGGTGATCTGCCTACCTCGGCCTCCCAAAGTGCTGGGATTACAAGTGTGAGCCACCACACCTGGCGGGATTAGACAAACACTTAGAAAGCATTTTGTGCATCCTGCTTGTTGTGGAAGGATTTTCCCTGCAAAAAGTTGTTGAGATGCTTAAAGAAGTCATAGTCAGTTGGCAAGAGGTCAGGTGACTATGGCAGATAAGGCAAAACTTCGTAGTGCAGTTCGTTCAACTTTTAAAGCATTGGTTGTGTGACATACAGTCGGACATTGTCGTAGAGAAGAATTGGACCCTTTCTGTTGATCAGTGCCGGCTGCAGGCACTGCAGTTTTCAATTCATCTCATCGATTTGCTGAGCATACTTCTCAAATGTAATGGTTTCCTCGGGATTCAGAAAGCTGTAGTGGATCAGACTGGCAGCAGACCACCAAACATTGACCATGAGCTTTTTTGGCACAAGTTTGGCTTTGGGAAGTGCTCTGGAACTGCTTCTCTGTCCAGCCACTGAGGTGGTCATCGCTGGTAGTCGTATGACTACTTTTTGTTGCATGTCACAATCTACTTGAGAAATAGTTGTTGTTGTTGCATAGAATAAGAGAAGAGGACACTTCAAAATGACGATTTTTTAAAATTTTCACTCAGTTCATGAGACACCCACTTAACTAGCTTTTTCACCTTTCCAGATTGCTTCAAATGCCAAATGACCATAAAATGGTTGACATTGAGTTCTTTGGCAGCTTCTTGTGTAGTTGTAGAGGATCAGCTTCAGTGATTGCTCTCAGTTGGTCATTGTCAACTTCTGATGGCTGGCCACTGTGCTCCTCCTTTTGAAAAGTAGACCTCTTTTTCTTTTTAGATTTTTTTCTATTTCAATGCTTATTTCCCCTTTGTTATTTTTTGTTCTCTATGTGTGCTTTCTTCCTTTCTTTCTTGGTCAAGTCAGCCACTGCTTTGTATATATATATATTTTTATATTGTGGTAAAATATACATAAAATTTACCATTTTAACTATTTTAAAACGTACAGTTCAGTGCATTCATTTAAATTAGGATTTTGATTTATTAATTAGATCAACTGGTTTCCCATTTTCTAACTCATTAATTTCTGTTTTATCTTTTGGTTCTTTGCCCTTAAAAAGTTTGTATAGTTTTATTGTTGTCATTTAATGTACCTAAAATAAAGTTGTACAGTCATCACCACAATAAAAATATGGAATAGTTTCATCACCCCAAGTTTCCTCATGTCTCTTTATAGTTGACTTCCTTTCCTGAGTCCCAGCATTAGGCAACCCGTGACTTATCCATGCTCTGAATGTATCAGTAGCTCATATCTTTATTGCTGATTAGTATTCATTGGATAAATATAATATGATTTATTTATTCTTCTCTTGATGGACAAATGTCGGGTTGTTTTTAGTTTGGGGCTATTATGAATAATGCTGCTGTGAACGTTCATTTACAAGTCTTTGTATGGAAATATGTTTTTATTCTCCTAGTTAAATACCTAGAAATGGGATTACTAAGTCATATGGTAAGTATATGTTTAATTTTATAACATACAGAAATACTGTTTTCCAATGTAGAAACACTTGACAAAGTTTTTTTCATTCCAACTAGCAGTATATGGAGGATTTTGTTTGTTTTACATCCTTACTGATACTTGTTATTTTCAGTCTTAATAATTCTAATTGGATATGTTGTAACATGTCACCTGTGGTCTTAATTTGATTGTCTCTGTGACTAGTGGTGGTTAGCATCTTTTTATGTGCTTATAAGGTACTTCTGTGAAGTTTCTGTTCAACTGTTTTGCTCACTTTTTACATTCAGAAGTTATCTTATTGATTTATAATAGTTATTTAGGTGTTACACATGTAAGCTCTTTCTTAGATACATATTTTACAGATATGTTCTCCTTATCTACGACTTGCCTTTTCATTTACTCAATTGTGTGTGTATGTATATGTATGTGTGTGTATATATATGTGTGTGTGTATATATATATATTTATTTATTTGTTTGTTTATCTCTGTTACTAGTGGTGGTTAGCATCTTTTTGTGTGTTTGTTTATTTTTTGATAAAGGATCTTGCTCTGTTGCCCAGGCTGGAGTGCCATGGTGCCATCTCAGCTCACTGCAACCTCTGCCTCCTGGGCTCAAGTGATCCTCCCACCTCAGCCTCCCCAGTAGCTGGCACTACAGGTGTACGACACCGTGCTTGGCTAAATTTTATATTTTTAGCAGACACAAGGTTTTTCCATGTTTCCCAGACTGGTCTCGAACTCCTGAGCTCAAGTGATCTGCCTGCCTTGGCCTCCCAAAGTGTTGGGATTACAGGTGTGAGCCCACTGCACCTGGCCACATTTACTTAATTGTGTATATTGAAAGTGGATTTTATAAAATCTACTTGTGTGGTGTTTTTTTCCTGTGTTTTCATGCCACAACAACGCAGAAAACTTCTGTGACCAAATGTATGGATTTCTACCCATCAACAAGTAAGCATTCATTTCTGCAGTGGACACCAGCCTGACATCTTCTACTCTAATTTGATTCTACTGCTCTCTACATGGAGATAGCATCAGATCCTGTGGGTTGAAAGCTTTTCCCATTTCAGACACCAGTCTCACTTTCAGACCTCTGGAACTTCTCACCGACCAACTTTTTAAGTTGGGGTTTCCATAACCTTCTCTTTCAGCTAAATTTACTAGAGTGGTTCACAAGCTTAAGGAAACACTTTTGTTTCCCAGGTTTTGAAGAGGATATTTTAAAGCATACAAATAAACAGCTAGATGAAGAAATAATAGGCCAGGTGCAGTGGCCCGTGCCTATAACCCCAGCACTTTGGGAAGCTGAGGTGGGTGGATCACCTGAAGTCAGGAGTTTGAGACCAGCCTGACCAACATGGTGAAACTCCGTCTCTACTAAAAGTACAAAAAAATTAGTTGGGCATGGTGGCAGGTGCCTGTAATCCCAGCTACTCAGGAGGCTGAGGCAGGAGAGTTGCTTGAACCTGGGAGGTGGAGGTTGCAGTGAGCCGGGATCGGCCATTGCACTCCAGCTTGGGCAGCACAGCAAGACCCCATCTCAAAAAAAAAAAAAAAGAAAGAAAGAAAAGAAAAAAAGAGAAAAGAAGAAAAGAAATAATAGGGTAAGGTCTCAAGGGTGCAGAGCTCAGGAGCTTCTTCTGTTCCTCTGAAGTTGGGGTGTGCCATTCTCCTAGCACATGGGTAAGTTCTTTTACCTTCGTGTAATCCTCCATGAGTTCAGCTGTCTGGAGGCTTGCGGTACCCTGTACTCTTGAGTCTTTTTTGGAGACTTCATTGGATAGACATGATTGAAGAATGGACAATCGTATGGAAATCTTATTGGACAGAAAGGGCATGATCTAATACTAACAGACTGTGCAGAGAATCGTAACAAGTCCTGTGTGTTTAGATTCTTCGTGGCCCCTCTGTGTAGCATTATTTCCTCCTGGTAAGGGGCAGGACCCCTTCAGAAATGGGAGTCTTATGACCTACTGTCAGATAAGGTAATTCAGAGGATTTTTTTATGACCAGCTCCAAGACAGAAAGATGGGGGAAGATTAGAGTATATTTTTAGTGTGTGTGGCCTGCCTTGGGGAGAAAAAGGTGCAGGTAAAAGGACAGAAGGTCAGAGAGAGATTCTGTTTTCTGAGGTCTGTTTCTGAGGCCCAGAGCACCCCAGTATTATAACCAAAGACTGTCTTTCACCTTTATCACTGTGAGGCTGTTTTGAAGCTGCCTCCCGAACCATGAACAAAGGGCCAAATATGGTTAGCAAAAGATATGCGTATTGTTTTAGTCCCTTAGGAAATGTGGACAAGGGCTATGGAAGTTACGAGCCAGGAACCATGGATGTAAACCCATACGTATATATGTAAACCAATATATATACATCATAATACCACACCACTTTATCAATTTTTTTCTTGTTTGTATTTTTTGTGTTCTCTTCAAAAAGTCTTTGCCTAATTCTGTGTTAAAAAGATATTTGTTTTCTTCTAAAACATTAATATTTGGTTTTTACCTTTAGATTTTAAGGTCTAATTCATGTTAACTTTTATGTGGCGTAAGGTAATGGTACACATATGCTTTTTATTTTCATGTAGGTATGCAGTTATTCTAGCACCATTTTTTGAAGACTGTCTTTTCCCCCATTGAATTACAGGTGTGAGTTTATTTCTGGACTCTGTTCTGTTTTACTGATCTTTGTCTTTATGCCAATATCATACCATTTTGATTAATGTAGCTTTGTAGTAAGTTTGATTCAGGTAGTGCACGTCCTCTACCTGGTTCTTTTTTGTCTAAATTATTTTGGCTTTTCTAGGTCCTTTGCCTTTCAAGTATTAATTTTTTAATCAATTTCTTACCTTTTAAAAAAATCTTGTTGAAATTTTAACTGGGATTGTACTGAATTTTAGGTCAATTTGAGGGGAATTGTTACCTTAACAATATTGAGTCTTCCAATCCAAAAATATCATACATCTCTCCATTTATTTAGGTTTCCTTTCTGTCATCAGTGTGTTTCAGTTTTCATTGTATAAATCGTGCTCATGTTTTACTCAGTTTTATTTCTAAATATGTTGTAAATGGAGTTCATTTTGACTTAATTGTTCATTGCATATAGAAATGTAGTTTACTTTTATGTATTGATCTTGAATCCTGTGACCTCACTAAAGTCACATATTTTCTAATAGCTGCTTTGTTGATTTCTTGGCGTTTTCTAAGGTCATGTTATATACCATGGGCTTTCTTTTAGTTTACTTTGTTCATTTGGTTGTTTTTGAGTTGACAATTTAATTTTACTACAGTTTATTCTTTCATTCTTATTGGTAAGAGTATTTAGTGCTAATAATTTTCTTCTCATCACTACTTTAACTATATTCCATAAATTATGGTTATATAGTGTTTTAATTATTATTTTTAAAGAAATTCACTAATTTTAATTTGTATTTTTCTTTCTGCCAAAGAGTTATTTAACAGAAGATGTAATAGTTTGCTAAGTCTGCCATAATAAAATACCACAGATGGGTGATCAAACAACAGGAATTAATTTTCTTACAGTTTTTGGAGACTAGAAGTCATAGATTAAGGTATTGCCCAGCTTGCTTTCTCCTAAGACCTCTCTTCTTGACTTGCAGGTGGCCACCTTATTCTCACTTTATCCTCACGTGGCCTTTTCTCTGTGCCTTTGCATCTGCTCGTGTCTATCCTTTTTTTTTTTTTTTTTTTTTTGAGATGGAGTCTTGCTCTGTCGCCTAGGCTAGAATGCAGTGGCGCAATCATCTCGGCTCACTGCAAGCTCCGCCTCCTGGGTTCATGCCATTCTGCCTCCCAAGCAGCTGGGACTACAGTGCCGGCCACCATGCCTGGTTAATTTTTTGTGTGTTTGTTAGTAGAGACAAGGTTTCACTGTGTTAGCCAGGATGGTCTTGATCTCCTGACCTCATGATCTGCCCACCTCGGCCTCCCAAAGTGCTGGGATTACAGGCATGAGCCACCGCACCGGGCGTGTCTATCCTTTTTATAAGGACACTAGTCATTGGATTAGGGCCCATCCATATGACTTCAACCTTAATTGTCTCTTTAAAGGCCCTGTCTCCAAATGTAGTCATATCTTGAAGGAACATGTTTCAGTCTATAACAGAAATTTTTTTAAATTTCCAGTTAGGAGAACCTTTTTAAAAAGTTAATTTCTACTTTTATTGCATTGTGATCAGAATATTTTTGTATTGTTTCTACTTTGTGGAAAAGTCTCATGTTTCTTTGTATCCTAATCTATCAAGGGCAAGACTAGGGTAAAGCAAGTGAGGCAGCCAGGGTGCAAAATTTAAGGAAACAGTCTCATGTGCCGTGCCGACCCTGCACTTGCAGGAGTCTTAGAATGGGTGTCTTCTTAAGTTTCGCTTTCTGGACATGTCACATGCCCAGCGACTATAGGACTATAGTCACTTAGTCCTATAGTATATGTCAGTTATTGTGTTACATAAACACATGGAAAGAGTCTTATAAAAGAATATGAAGTTATACACACACACATACACACACACACACATACATACACACACATGGGACCTACCTTGTTAACTGTGATGTTTAGGTCTTCTGTATACTTGCTTATTTTTTGTCCACTTGATTTGTTTTGTACAAAGAATGATATATTAAAGTCTCCTTTTATTACTGTGTTTCTATATGTGACTCTTTGTATATCTTGTAGTTTTTGCTTCATAAAGGTGAGTTTCATGGTATTTGGTACAGAATATAAATATTCATAGCAGTTCTATTTTAAGTGTGAATTGTAGCTTTTAGCATTAAAAAGTGCTTTGTCTTTTTTTTTGCTTGACTTGTCTGATATCACCACTTCTGTTTTCATATAGTTTCTATTTGCCTGGTATACTTTTATTGTCTTATTTTTTAATTTTCTGAATCATTTTGCTTTTTAAATGTGTGTTTTGTATATAGCATTTAATTGGGTCTTGTTTTGTGGGCCAAATTTTAATAAATTAAACCTTTCATTTTAATGGGCAAATTAAGTACATTCACATGCAGTGAGCCCTTACCTACAAAGATTTGCAGGCACGAATGGGAGAGATCACTTGCTGGGGTTTGGTGTTTTTTCCTTCATTTTACTTACAGTTACTTTGAGGTTTTGGGCATTTTCTGTCTGCCAGTTATGCTAAGGGTATGGTTTTGTGTGGCTTTATTTGTTCTCTTTGCTTTTCTGTATTGTTTTTGCAGAATATATGGATAACACAGAGCTAGACATCTGCTGTTATCTTCAACACTTGGAAATTCTTTATGTCTGCTTTTCAAATTCTAATATCTTAGTGACATCTCTAATTATATAAAGTTTGAGTGGCTTTTAAAAATCATGTTCATTAAGTGATAGGCTATGTTTTGAGACAGGGTTCTTGATCTGCATTACTTAGGAAAGAATTACTTCAGGCAGAGGTGTACTTACTATTTACTTAGGTTTCATAACTTTATTTAAAGTGTTAGTGGCTGTGATTCTAAAAGCATGAATCTGTAATAGATTTTAAGAACCAATCTTGTCTGTCTTTTTGCTTTTAGGTGGGTACATTTTTTAGGACATATTCAGGACAGGTAGGTTTTAAATCTGTCTTTGACAGTCTCCAGAAAGTGGGGGGGAGACCCTCCCCAGGCATCCTACTCTAATGTTTTATCCTATTATAATCCCACAAGTTGGCCAGTTAGAGTCTTTTCTGTTAGAATTTAAGCCTGTTTCTCCTGCTTTGGGTTTCTGTTGCCATAGTGATAAAACGTTCAGCATTCTGTCATTACTTGAACACAATAATGAACTTGACCCTTAGGTTTTGTTTTGTTTTTTAGTTTATTGCTATATAAAACAGCTTTCATTCCTTTAGCTTTTCTTAAATATGAATAATTTTCTATTCTGTTAGTCACATTGATCATTTTTCTTTGATTCCTCTGTAGTTTCACTTATAATGTGTAAATGACCTCAACTTATTTTTTAAAAAAGACATAGTAACCAACATAAAATCTAGCAGGATTAATTCACACGATTGGCATGACTTTTTTTTTTTTTAATGTTCTACAATTGTGGTGGTAGTTTTTCCTTGACAGTTATGATTTACTGATTTGTAAGTCCAGCTACGTCAACCAGGTCTGTTGTGATCACTCATTAAAATGATCATAATTGCATCACCTCCTATTTAGATAACCAGAGACAAATTGATCGGAGACTTACCTGTGGAGCAAAAGGTCTTACTGAGGAAATGGAAAGTATAAATCATGCAAAGCAGAAATATCCATTTATTTACAAATAATATATATCTGTGATAAGTAAATATTAATCTATTACATATAAATCACTGCTTTGACAGATTCTTTATTAATTATATACCAGTCTTTTCTCTTCATTAAAGTGTTTTTTTTTTTACCACTAGCCTATCATAGTGCCAAGAGTAATAAAAGTTATTTTGTAAAAGTACTATATTTCAAAAGGCTGCTCCACTGCACATTTATTCAATTTGCAAATTAAAACCATGTAAAAATTAAAGGAGTTTAAATATAATAGAATATGTAATCAACTTTTGGTTATGACAGTAACCCAACTCCAACTAATGCAAGCACAACAAAAGGGACTTTCTTCATTTACACAGTTGTGGGAAAGATAAGGGTTATGCTGGTTTCACGGACACCTGGATCTGGGAACTCAAATGTAATTAGATAATAGTGACTTTTCCCTTCATTTTCTTTTCTTCCTCTTCTCTTATTTTCTCTCTCCTTTGTCTGCTGTTCTATCTCTGTAATGCTAGGAACATACATTGAAGCCAAGAGGACAAAGTTCTTGTTAGCAAACTCAAGTTTAAAAAGTCCAGAGTCGAGGCTGGGAATGGTGGCTCGCGCCTCTAATCCCAGCACTTTGGGAGGCCAAGGAGGGTGGAACACCTGAGGTCAGGCATTCGAGACCAGCCTGGCCAACTTGGTTAAAGCCCATCTCTACTGAAAATATAAAAATTAGTAGGGCGTGGTGGTGACCACCTGTAATCCAAGCTACTCCAGAGGCTGAGGCAGGAGAATTGCTTGAACCCGGGAGGTGGAGGTTACATTGAGCCAAGATTGTGCCACTGCACTCCAGCCTGGGTGACAGAGTGAGATTCTGTCTAAAAAAAAAAAAAAAAAAATCTAGAGACAAGTTTGGGTCTGGTTCACATGCTCATCCCTGGACCTACCAGGGCGACTGTGGGTATCAGGCACTCTGACTCAGCCAAGGTTATATGCCCATGTCTCTGTGGAGTGGATGAAGGAGGAGGAAGGAAATGATGTGCAGTTTGATATTAAAAGTAGGGGGAGGTTTTTGGGGAAATAGCAATAACCAAGGAAAGGGAACCTGAACATTTATGATATCCTGTAGTCAATACCCCCTTAATTTATTTTTTGCATGGCTTAAAGCCAGGGCTATTATTTCCCATTTGGAGCTTTCTGTTTTTTTCTTAAACTTTTAATAAACATTTAAATTTCATCAGTTTGGATTTCTTTGCTGCCAGTAGTGGATATTTGCTTTAAAAAAAAAAAAAAACGAAAAGCTATCATTTAATATATCCACCTTTCTACTTACACTACGTCTTGAGAAGAATTATATTAGCCCATTGGACACGTTTTCTCCCAAGAATTTAAACTGTGAAGTAAGGGATGAAAGCATATGTGCCAGTGTTTGAAGGACCAGGCAGGCCTGTGGCATGTCTTTGCCTGTGATTCCTGTCAATTATTGTATCCTGATTTTGGTTTTCTAGTTCTCTTTTGAGCAGGTTCTTATATTCTTTCAGGAAAGTTTCTTTTTGCTAATAATGGCCAGTGTCAATTTCCAGTGCTCACAAGCAAGAACCATGCTTTCAGAAGATTGGTATGAGAAGGCCACTGCCATTCTCATGAGACTTGTAGGACTCTTTGACAGTAGAGAAATCACAATTACAACTTCTGTTGTTTGCCCTGTATGTTGCTTCCCTTTGGTAACAGACTCACGTTAAATGAAGCCAAGAAGTTACATTAGAGGCTTTGCTGCCCAATATGGTATTACTAATCACAGATGACTGTTGAAACCTAAATTTAAATTAGGATTTTAAAAAATTAAAATTCAGTTTCCTCAGTCACACGAACATGTTGCTAGTGACTATCATATTGGAAGGCACAGATTATAGAATATTTCCACCATCAAAGAAAGCTCTATCAGACGACACTGTTGGAGTATAAACTCCTCAAGGGTAGGCATTCTGTCCTTGTTATTTTCTGATGTATCCACAACACTTAGAATGGGCTCAGCATGTATAGGTACTCAATAAATATTTGCTGAATGTTGAAACAGCATATATTGGCAGGCGGAGGAGGGCAGATCACTTGAGATCGGGAGTTCAAGACCAGCCTGACCAACATGGGGAAACTCCGTCTCTACTAAAAACACAAAAAATTAGCCAGGCAGGGTGGTGGATGCCTGTAATCCCAGCTACTTGGGAGGCTGAGGCAGGAGAATCACTTGAACCCAGGAGGCCGAGGTTGCAGTGAGCCAAGATCACACCATTGCACTCCACCCTGGGCAACAAGAGCGAAACTCCATCTCCAAAAAAAAAAAAATAGAAATAGTATATATCAGTATATCAGCTGCCTGCCACAAAAGACCTGGACCATGATCCTTACAGCTGACTTCCCTGTACTTTGAAGGGAACTTGAAATAGCGCCATCTTAATGTTATTCCAAAGTTTCCATTTAAACTTATTCATAGCTACATTGTCTGTTGTAACTTGGCCCTCCAGTTCACCTACCTTATAATTGCTTTAAAAGTATAAAGTACTTGATCTCATAGTTACTTTCCCCCCCACTTACTCATCCTTCACCTTCTGATTTCTCCCTATCACCTACTCATTAAAACTTTTAACAATTTCCACTGTAGCCTTTGGAATCCCTATTCTGATACCAATAACTTTTTTTGCAATCTCAACATTTTTTTGAATGCCTCTCCCCCTACTGAAAACTGCTTTCTTCTCATGGCATATAACCTGGAACGCCTTTTAAGTAGAAATTACTCTTCCTTCCTCTCTCCTACAAGAGACCAAGAAGAGAAATCAACATTTGTAAACCCCGTTGGTGCTTCCAGTTCATTGTTTGAGTATGGCTAAAGTGATTTTTTTCTTTGATATTTGTTGCATCTAGTTTTATACCTGTCTTTTATCTCTTCCAGTTAATGACCTACAATGTATTCCTTAACAGTCACTGAGGACTTTGATATCTGGCTCAACTTTTTTCTGTTTTCTGTTTCTCTTGTCATCATTCTTAGTGACTATGTATTCATATTGTTGCACTACCCAACACCTCAGCCTTATAGTTTCTTCTATCTGCACTCTGGCATTCTTTTATCTTTATCCTACTTTAGCATCTTGTACACCTAGACACGTCTTGGACCTTGTCCTCACCTAGAACTGATCACTTCAAAGATGTAAATATCTTTTCTTTCTCTTATCCATGCTACTCTCACTGAAGATACTGATATTGGTAGTCTTTGGACTTCTCTTTTTCTTCCAGCCTATTATCCTGGCTCCCTTGCTTCCTTTTCAGCTTGGAAACTGATGTTCTTACTTGTACATGAGCAAAGGATATGAATTTTCTCAACTTCTTGCCATCTTAGAATGTCGGTATCTTCATCCATTCTCTCCTCCCTTTCTATTTTGAAAATGTCCTTTCCCCCTTTACTTCTTAAGTGAGCAGTGCTTTTAATTCCATATCTCTACTTCCTCTACACTCTTCGTCACCTATATCTTTAATTTCTCTATCTTGGACTCTTATTTTTCCTTCAAGATCTAGTTCAAATTGCATCTCTTTTATGTAGCCTTAACTTATCCTCTAATGAAAGTTAATTGCAGTTTTTTTCTGTTCCTTGTATGTCTATTATAAGGTATATTTTCTTTTGACTTACTGTGATACACCTTGAGTATTCAAAACCTAATAAAAGAGATACTGTACTCCTAAATTCACAGCACTGTCTTTTGAAACATTATTTGCCTTTTGAACTTTAATACCATTAGTCTTATTCCTATCTTACTTAAGTTAAGATCTGTTATCCCATAGAATCCTAAATGTAATGATCTTAAATCATGGACTAATTTTCTCCTTAAAAAAATTAGTTTTAGATTCTAACCCAGTACTGCTTCAACAAAATGAACTGAAGAAGGCCTTGTTGTATATCATCTTCTATAGTCTACCACAATGGTGCTTTTACTTAGTTCATATTTCATTTAGTTTTTCTCCCATCCTTTCATATTTTAATGATTTTTCAGATACTCTTTACCATTGGTTTCTTTGGCTTCAGCTTTTGTATGTAGGGCACTATTGTTTCTCTTCATGTCTGTGTGACTTACATAGAAAGCATTAGGCCATGACTTTCTTAACTGGGTTATGTTTCTTGTTAATTTACCAATTGTATCCAGATTCTCAGCTGGAGCTAGGATATAGTTAGGGCCTAAGTTTTCTAACTGTGGTCCTGAACTGGGACCCACAGTGTTCTCTCTTCCATTTTCATCTTCATGATTTTGTGGAAAGAAACCTTTACTAAGTCAGTAACCTAAAAACCCCAAGTTAGCCACCCTGCTGAGAGGCTGAGGCAGGAGGATTGCCTGAGCCAAGGAGTTTGAGGCCAGCCTAGGCAATATAGTGAGACCACATCTCTTACTTTAAAAAAAAAAAAAGGGCACCCAGTTGGTAACATTCATAAACATTTAATGGAGGAAGTGCACAGAAAGTTTGAAAGAGTAATCATGTAACTAGAATTATGAAATAAGAGTGTGACTGGTACTGACAGTGGAGCAAAAGGAAAAGGACTGGCCCTCTTTAGGTTCATCGTTTCTGGCATTTGTATGTAAACGTCTCAGGAAGCAATGGGTCTTATCTTCAGATTTTTTTCGTGTTATATTATCCAATCATCTCACACATTTAAACAACTAATCCATGATTTGGGTTGGTTCATTCAGTCTGCCAACAAATGTTTATTGAGTCCTTATTGTGATTAAAGCACAGGCCTAGGTTCTTGAGAGTGTTGTCCAGAGATAAACACATTCTACTTGGGCAGATAAGACATGCTAATAATACCAAGCTATAAATAGGTGCCAAGTGCGTTGTATTTGAGATAGGCATTTGGAGAGTTTTGAAAGGGAGGAGGCTGCAGGGCCTATCCTGCCAAACCTAATTAGTGTAATGTCTTCCTCAAGAGGTTACTCATTTGGTCACTAGAGCTGCTCTGCATTTTAAGGATCTGGCTGTAGATGTCTTACTCACTTTGAAGAGTCTGGAAATGTGTAAGTATTCATTCATCTCAGGCATGAAAAGCTCTATAAGATATATTATAGAATACAGGATGGTGTGTTGTATTAGTTTTCTTTTAAATCTGTAGCCTTGTAGAATGAAAGTGAAGTAGCGTGTGTCTGAAAGAATTTTGTAAATTGTAAAATGCTATATGGAGGTAAATTGGCCTCTCCTAAACTAGATTACTTTCTGATGCCTTAGCAACACATTCTATACTTTTCCATGAAAGACCACTTTTTCGGGCTGTTCTTCATGTATATCAAAATCCTACCTGTCAGGTTTTTATCCATGTAGCATTCCCTGGTACCCCTGGACATAGTTGATTTCTCATCCTCTCTATGCCCCTAGTTTGATTAGATTTTCCTATCACAACAGCAGTAATTTGTTTTACATTTTTGTTATACGTGAACACAACCTAGTTTCTTGAAGTCTCAATCTTTGGTTGTATTTGTGCTTTTGCACAGTGGTGTCCAACAGGCATTCAATAAAATGACTGTTTAATTCAGTGAAATAAATGAATCATGGATTCTTAATAATGTCTTTTGTTGGGTTGTGATTTTTAGGTTAAAACTTCAACAACAAATTGTGACTATTGAAAATGCAGAGAAGGAAAAAAATGAAAATTCTGACCTAAAACAGGTATGATTTTAGCAAATATTTTCCTTTTATTTTTTCAAGTGCTTCTTTAAATTTGTGTTTTGCAAATTGAAAAAAAAATTTGCAATCAGTATTTTTAGAATCTAACCACAATTGGTAACATATTGTTGTTGAAGTT